>NW_009211031.1:20470-33185 GCF_000690835.1 Fulmarus glacialis
AAACACTGGTCCCTTTCCCACTGACATTGTTTGTCTTGGCTTCTCTTCCCATACCAGCCTTCCTCCTCTGCCTCCTCCTCCTAGGGATTGTATTGCTGGGACTGTCACTACAGTTAATGAGCTGGGACAGAGCTGGTGCTCTGGCAAAGTCATGCCAAGAGACAGGCAAGCCCAGGGCATTGCGTGTGCGCAGATACCGGGGAGGAGGACGTTGGAGGGGGGGACACCTGAAAAAGAAACCCAGGCCACCAACCAAGGGAGCCAGCAGACCAGGGGAGGAAAAGGGCCAGGGCTAAGCTTGCATTCAACAAGTCTCAGCAAAAGCCATCAGGTGCCTGGATATCCCCTGGCTGCACCACCATGGATGCCATCCCCTGGAGGGGCTGGTGGCAACGTCCCTCCTGCCTTCAGGAACAGTCCCTGGGCCATCTCACTCCCAGCCTGTGCCCAGGCTTGCTGTCTGGCACCAGAGCCTGGCCAGGGACAGCATAAATAATTTAACAATGTGGACAGTCATGTTTGACACTGTGGTGTTTGAGGGGAGAGCACGGTGCCTGGCTGTTGGCCATGCAAACTCCATTCATGCATGTTCGGCCCATGCTTCACCCGAACAGAGCAGCCTTGTTCAAACATCGCAAAGCGTGGGCAAAAGGGCAGTTCCCAAGGGGACATAAGGCCACTTTGGGGCAGCAAGACCATAGTCCCAGGGCACAGACCCAGGAGACCCAAGGCTCAGGAGGAAAATGGCCAGCTAGTCCCAGCCCATTGGCGATGAGGGTTAGGAGCTGGTGGGCTGCCCTCCATGCCTTTTCCGTGGACATGCCCAGGAGCAGGTGTCTTCACCTGCCTCCATTTCCCCAAAAGCTCTTTCTTCTCCCCTGCACCCCAGCTGCTAGCAAGCACTGAACTGCCAGGGCAATCGGCAGATGCAATCAGCCACACTGTGCCTCAGTTTCCCTTCACCTCAAGGACAAAGCTCCTGTTCCTGCAGCTCTTCATTTTTGTCCCACACTCCCATGGGAGCTGAAAGCCAGGGAGCTGCAGCCCAGCAGCCACACTGGGACTGAAGTGGTTTGGGCTGGATGGTGCAATACTGGCTTGCTCCCTCCCACCCCATCTCTGCAATACAAGTCTGTGGGGACCCGCTCCGGCAGCCTGGCCCAGCAGCACAGAGCAGGGTACCTGCTGAGAGCTCTCAGGAGAGGTCTGCAGCCCAGCTGCTGTAGAAAGTGTCCTTCACCCCTACAAAAGCCCCTTTCCGCACCTTGCAACCCAGCACAACCCCCTTGCTGCTGCGGCATCACAGGCAGCACTGGCTGCACGCCCCACGCTCCACACTGGCCTGCGGGCTCAAACACGAGGCAGGCCAACCACCCGCTGCCTTTTCTTTTTATTTAACAAAATCACAGCACAATAAAAAAGAGAGAAAAGAAGCAACTTACACCCGTAATTGTTGCATCGAACAGATCTAGCAGCAAATACGTGAGAGCGGCGCGAACACGGCTTATGCATCCCTGCCCAGGCAGGAGTGTGGGGCAGGCTTTGAACATGGTGGCAGGCTGGGGGACCAAGAATAGGGTCAATGTCCCTGAGGAGTGCAAGGGCCGAGGGCAACATCGCTGCCCACTCTGCCGCCGCCGCTTTACTGGCTCTATTTCTAACTGTGCAAGGAAGGGCAGGAGGGGAAACGGTGCAGGGAAGTCAAGGTGTGAGGGACGAACCGCATCGCCCACGCTTTGCCCGAGGGCATCTAGGCTGTGCTCAGCAAGGGAGCAGCACAGTGCATGGCCGGTAAGGAACATCACCATTACTCCCCTCCATCCCCGCACTATCCCATCCTGGCAGCCATTCCCAGGGATGCAGAAAGACTGCAGAAGGTTTGGGGCTGACAATGGAAACCGAAGGGATCAGTCTGGTGCTGGAGGTCACAGCTGCTGCACCAAAGGGAAAACTGAGACCCCCCAAACTCATCTCGCAGAACAGTCCATCAACCAGCTTCCAGGTTGTGAAGGCGGCGGAGGCTCTGGTCCAGCAGCCCCCGGCTCAGCCTGACACAGATTGCTGGGTCACACCGGAGACAGAGGGAAGAAGAGAGAGCAGGCAGGGCTCTGCCCAGCCCCGCACACTGGCGTGAGTCCCAAGGAAGGTCGGCCCTGTGGCTGGAGGTGGAAACAGGTCGGCTCCATTGACTTCAGATTCACAGCTGGGAGCCGGCCACAGGCTTCTTCGGAGCCTACTTGCCGTGGAGTTTGGCCTGGGGAAATGAAAAACACAGCTGTGATAAGTGTGATCCTCAGGGCAGGAGCCTCCTGAGGGTCCCTTCCCCTGGTCAGGGTGGTCACTAAGGGGTGACCTCCCCTGGCCAAGCCATGGTGGTAAAGCAGGGACCTGGCAGGGCTTGCAAAGCACCCACCAAACTCATCGCAAGCCCTCCCCGTGAAGGTGCACAAGTTTCAAACTCCAAGCTTTCAGGGCAGGGTGGTTTGCTCCCAGTGTAGCACCCATTGGGCTCGCTGTAGCACCCGTTGGGCTCAGCCCAGGGTGGCACTGGCTCGGTAACAGCCCCAGGGCCACATTTATTTGGGGTGGAAGAGGGACTGTAGATGAGCCAGACTGGTTCCAGTTGGAGGGAGGAGGGATGGAGACCGAGACAAAGCATCCGTGCCTCGATAGACCATTTCCCAGCTCTTCCCAGCAGCCCAGTCACACTGTTTGGTGGCAGATAAATCCAGCCCCAGACTGCCCTCATTCCCAGCTGAGCACAGGGCTGGCTCTTACCTTCCTGGCAGAGCTGGCATCCAGCCTCTCTCGGAGGCGAACCACCCACAGGGCTTGGAGGGGGGCACAGAGGCTCCTGCCTTTCATGGTGATGAACCTGCCAGGCCCACGGGAAAAAATCCAAGATGAGGTGAGTAGGACACCCCGGGGATGCTCCAAAGCAGTCCAAGCTCTCACCCGCTGCCTCCCTCACTGCCCTCCTCCATCTCTACCTTGGGATGACTTTCTTCCCTGTCTTTTGTCCCAAGTTTTCCCCTCCTGGCAGGTCTGTCCTGCTCTGATTGCGCTTCTGATCTCCACAGTCTCTTCCACAACCCTCCCTATTCCCTCGCCCCCAAACCCAGCTCAACATCCCTCCTCCACCCTGCTCTGCCTCCCTCCCTGCCTCCCCAGGGTCCATCCCTTGGCCATCACCACCCCGGGGCTCTTGTCCCTCAGCCATCACCACCCTGGGGCTCTTACACTACAGCTGGAATGTCGCAGCCATCCTGCACCAGCTGGAGCCGGTAATCCTGCACTATCCGCCGCGGGATGGGCGTCTCTCTTGTCCGCAGGCAGCAGTCGAGGACGTTGTTCCCGCCATGCACTGGAGGAAGGAACACACCATGCAGGCTCAGGTTGCTCTCCCCAGCTCGGCTGCACCTTCACCCAGCCTCCCCGGAGGGTGCAGGGGCTGCCCCGGTGGAGTGGGGCAGGATGGTGCCCGCCAACGATGCCCTCGCACACTGCCCCGGCTGCACACGCAGACAGGAGCTTTATTGCTCCCACGCCCCGGCGCCAGGAGCCCTTTGCCTCCTTCCGACAGAAAGCAAACGAGGTGAGAAACAGCAGATCGGCAGCAGGCAGCCCTTCTGCATGCCTGGGTCCCTCCCGCCGCCCCTGGGCCAGCGCCGGCTGGCAAGTGGGGCAGGATGGGGGTCTTCACCCCGCTTCAGGGTGCTGTGACACTGAAGACGCCCATTCCCGAAAGGGCTGGGAATGGCTTCAGCTGTATTTGCTGAAGCAGTCATAGGTTTTGCAGCTACCCCATTACCATCTTGCCCCACACTGATCAATCCTGTGACAGCTGAGGGACACAGCTGTCTGCACTTCACTGCGGTGTAGGGGAGCTTGGTCGCCCTCCAAGCAAATGCTGTATTCACTGTTAATGCCCGTTAACGCTGGCAGTGCCCCGGGATGCCTGTAAGCCCAGGCAGCAAGGTGTGGTGCAACACCACAAGGAGTCTGGACTTCCCAGTTCCCCGCAGCAGAGCAGAGGGCCTGGTGTCACCCGCTCAGACAGCTGTGACCTGTGCAAACCCCGTGTTCAACACCAACAGCCCCTCAAACATGGGCTCTGGCCTAACACACGCCTTCCCTCCACCTCCCAGCCCTGCCACTTGCCACCAGGCTGCCCCACGCCAAAGGGTGGCAGGGATGCTCTCCCCTGGTGTGCTGGGGAGAATGGGACCAAGGCGATCCCAGCCCAGCGTGCACAAGCTGGGCTAGGGCACTGGGAGGCAGGATTGCTCCACGGCCTTTCCCAAGCACAGCTTTCCAGCCTCAGTGCCCTGCAGGAGCTTTGGGCAGGAGTGAGTAACCCTCTGGGACAGGTTACAAGCAGAGGACGCAGGAGGACTACGACAGAGCCCCAGCCATAAGTCCCTCTAAAAGTCTGCTGGAAAGGCAAAAGAGAGCAAGAAACCGGATCCTCTCCCTTCTGCAAGAAAGGCAGCCTGAGAGGTTTCCTCTTACCATCCAGGATACATCCCAGCACAAGGAGACTGAGGCAGAGAAGATGCAGTTGCTGCATTTTGCTGCTGAGACTGGCAGAGGATGGCTGGAGGCAACGGTGCTCCAGGCAGGAGAGGTGAGCTCTGCACGGCTTCCCTGCGCTCTGCTGCTGGTGCTCCCCACTGCCTATTTATCCTTCCAGCCCGTGGCTTTCACTTTCTTTTGGAGAAGAGGGGTGGGAAGTTGCAACAAGTCTTGCCACAGGCTGGATTTTAATCTTTGAGCAGTTCCCGAATATCCCGGCTGCTTTCCTTGCAGCCAGCTGCTCTGTGGTCCCAGAGCCAAACACAACCGCTGCCCTCTCTGCTGCCAGCACCCAGGCCACAGGGGCTGCTGGTCAGGGCCAGAGCAGCTCCAGGGTCCCTCCACCCTGTGAAAGCACCCCGGGCAAGCACATGGGTTGTCTCACCCCATACATTTCCCAGTCCCTCCTCCAAGACATCTCTGGGATGTTCCATTAGATATTGCATAGGCTTAACCCACAGATGCTAGGGGAGAACTTGCCTCAGCCCCATTTTTGGCGTATATACCGGTACTGGGGCGATGCCTGGCTCCACCTGAGTCCCCCCATCTGGTCGCAGGAGCACGGCTGGCTCCCCCTGCCCTCCCCATTGCCTGTGCGGAGGGCACATCCGAAGCTGGTGGATGGAGAAGAGCCCAGCCAGCATGCTCCACTCCAGGACCACGATCTCACATGCCAAAAGACAACCTAGTTTCCAGGTGTCCCAGCAAATGGGCTCATGGCCAAAGGCAGCTACAGAGCTTCCTGGAAACAGGTTTTCTCAGCACAAGAGCAGAAATCCCCCACAGAGGCTGTGTGCACGGCGCAGGGTGCCAGCAGCTCACCGGCTGCGTGGGCACTGCAGGGAGTGAAGACGAGTGCTCCCGCTGCAAACTTTCACAGGAGCGCAGGGACGGGGGCTGTTCCTCCTTGGGATGGTGACTCACCACCATGCCAGTGCCACCTGCAGTGATGTCCCCTAACCAGCCTGATACGTACCACGTAGGATGCTAAGAGCAGCAGGGTTGTGCAGCCCAGGCAAGGAATGGTGAAGGGGGTTTCACTGTTGTTAGCAGCAGGGGTTTGGAGAGATGCCAGAGCCAGGCTCTTCTTGGAGGGGCCCGGGGTCAGGATGAGAAGCAACAGCACCAGTTGCACCCAGGAAAATTCTCACTGATAGTAGGAAAAATATTTCCCCAGGGATAAACAAATCCTGGAGCAGGATCGCCATCCCTCCACCCTCTCCCTGACTCCAGCTTCGGCCTGTCCTTGCACCTCAGTGGAGAGCGCTGCATAGCCATTCCACAGGGACAAATATCTACCTGGGAACAAGACACAGGGCTGGTACCCGGGGACCCTCAGTGGGACCCTGTGCTCCTCTCAGCAGTAGGAGATAGTGAGCTCTGCCCCTTCCCCACTCCACAGAAAGAAGCAAGAGGAGACTCCAGCCGTGCCACTGGCCAAGGTGCTCCATCCCTGCACTGGCATTGGCACCAGCCTCGTGCATGGGGTTGTCTGCTCCGTCAGAAGAGCATCGCCTCCGGCTGCTCCTGTGCCCCAGCAAGCCGGCGCTGTGCCAAAGGGGTTAGGCATGGGCAGGTGGGCAGGATGAGTGGCACAAACAGGATGTGCTAGCTTAACTTCAATCAGCACCTGCCTTCTTCTAGCACTCACAAGCTATTGGAGAGAAATCCTGGCTTGCGGAAGGGGAATTTAGGTGGCAGAGGATTAGTGTCAGTCATCAGCCCCGGCCTCCGCGCAGGTTTTGGGGGTGCAGCTGACTCTGGGACCTGGTCTTCACTTGATCTCCCTGGGGCACTGCCAAAGAAATGCCACAGCAGGGAGGACAATGGCTCCTCGCTGCTGATGCTGGTGGCCAGACCTTCAGGTGCAGCGACCTTCGGGTGCAGCCGCTCCTAACCCAAAGCTGGCTCCTCCCTGGGGGCTGGACTGGCAGCATGAATCCCCCTGCGAAGAGGGGGCCCCAAAAGCAGAGCCCTGACCCACTGGTGAGGGATGCTGGGGATGCTGCCTGACGGCAAACCCTCGCCTCCTTGCATGTTCAGTGGGTTTGGCAGCTACCATGCTCGAGGACTGGCAAGGGCTGCTGGGGGGTGCTGGGGGTCCATCCTGTGGGACCCCCCTCCAGGCACTGCTGGGGTCCTGGTTGCCATGGCAAGAGGGGGAGCAGTGTGTCCAGTGTTGGGAATACATCCTTCTGGGGGTAAACCCCTTAACTGCCTCTGGCTGCAGAGGAACCCCTGCTCTCGTGCTGCCCGCAGTCCCTGCTGACACGTGGGCAGGAAAGAGAGTCTCTGCTTCCTCCCAGCCGCTGTCTGGGTGCCAAGGGGGTGGTAGAGCAAAACGTGGGGTGTGAAGAGTGCGTCTCCGCTCCCCCCCAGCCGCTGTCTGGGTGCCAAGTGGGTGAAAGAACTGCTGCTCCAGTCGCCTCTGCTCCCCAGGAGGGGCACCGGCGAGTGAGGAAAGGGGCTTTCCGCTCTCGTTGTGAAAGGGGAAGGTGACGGGTTCTCTCCCCCTCCACTGGGGTCAGTGGGATTTCTAAGAAGAGAGTGGTCATCTCTGAAGTGCATCCCTGTGGCATGCAGGGAGGTCACCCCATCCCCCTCACAGGGCCCTTGGGGACCAGAAGAGACAGCACAGATGGGGAAGAGGGGATGTTTCGGGATCCAGGCTCTTCAGAGGCACATGCAGGCAGGGAATGGGAAGGGGATCCAGTGCGATTTGGGAAGAGGAGAGAGCATTATGTCTGCTGACCCATTTAAGCCTCATCCAGAGCAATTTGGGAGCGCTGGAGCTCCAGCCCAGCAGTGCGAAGCATCCCTGAGCACCAACCCCTGCAGAAGCCTCAATAACACAGTTGTTAATTAAAGTTGAAACCGTGCATGGGGGGGATCCCCATGGGAAATCCAACCCATCAAAATGTAGATGGGCCATGTGAGCATCACCTCCATCCCTGGGCTCTCCTCAGGGAGCAGCAGCCACGCTGTTACCCTCCCAGAGACCTGCTGGCTGCGTGAGCCCCCAGGGCAGCTGCTCCCCGCTGGGCTTGTGGGCTCCAGCGTGCTCCCCGGAGAGCCTTGCGGTGCTCAGCTTTCCACCTCCAAGCTATGGAGCTGGAAAGGGCAAAGGGGGAATTTCAGCAAATTCCAGGCACAGCTAGTCCCTGGGGCAGGATCTGGCCTGGCTACATTCACCTCATTGGGAAATACTGGGCAGACATTGCAGCTGTTTCAATTTCCCTTGCATCTCTCGGCATGAGGGAGCCTCCTGTACGGCTCCCATTGCAGCCCCAGTCCCAGTGCGGCCCCGTTGGATCTCCTCTAGCTGAGGGAACCCAGTCAATCTGATTTAAATGGAATTAAGAACTAAAAAGCAAACCATGACTTTGCCCAGAGGGAGCAAAGATGGTCCTGAGGGTCTGGCTAAGAGGTGCCAATTCCTGCTCTGTTAGAGCAGATGTTGCTCGTTGCCTTCAGTGGCATTGATGTTGAAGTCACTGTAGGTGATGGGCAGCAGAGCCAAGACCCTTCAGCTGGTGCCACTCAACTCCACCCAGGTGAGCACCCATCTCCTGGGGTTCCTGCAACGCACATGGCCCTCAGCATCATCTCTGGGCTGCGCAGTCTCCCAGCTGGGTGCTTCCTGCAAATGTCCTTGGACATCCTGTGATGGCACTGGGATGGCAGCGGCCGGGTGGGATGCCTTGGCTCCCTGCCATCACTCTGCCTGTCCTACTCTCTGCAACCTCTTCAAGGGTTTCAGGAGGGGATTCCTGGAGAACAGCTCAGAGACCTATGCAAAAAGCAGCCTGTCAGCAATTTCCTTGTCATCTACCATGTGGCTTGGCAGGAAGGATGCCCGGTGAGGCAACTCACCTGTGGACAGACGGTGAACAAAATCCCTGAAGGCTGCTCTCTTTCACTACTCTGTTGGCTCTTAAGACCGACACCGAGCAGAGGAGGCTGTGGGGTTCTTGGTCTGGCACAGCTCTGGGACACGGCTCATGTTGGCCCTGCTGCAGGACATCCTCAGAGGAGAACAGATGCTCTTCCACCACTCCGTGGAGACCTGCAGCCCAGGAGCAGATCTGCAGTCCCCAGTGGGATGGGAGGCAAGCAGAGGGACGTGGGGGTCTGGGCAAGTGGAAGGAGGACTGTCAGCATGAGGACACACCAAAGCCAAGGGGCTTCAGCCAGCAAAATGGAGGATGGGGGAAGGAGGGCACTTGGGAGCTACATGTAGGTGAAGAAAGGGTTGAGAGGAGGCTCTGGGCTGGGGACCTCTAGGAGAGGATGGGCACCAGGGGATGGCTGGGACTGGGAAATACCTTGGGGCAGGAAGGTTGGGAGTCTCTATTGCCCACCAGCCATTTCTCCACCTCTTCTCTGCTCTCAAGACTGTGGCAGATCCCAGGAGGGCAGTGCTGGTGGAGAGAGCACCAAAAAACACCTTGAAGCTTCAGTTGGAAACCACAGCCCCTCTAGCACCCACACGGCCCCAGAAACAGCCCTTGGCACCCATGGGGCTGCTGCAGCATAGCCGCCTCCTGCTTCTCCAGAATGGCAGAGGGCAGAGGGACAGAGCCGGTGCACTCATCTCCAGGTGAGCCTCACTGGAGCTCAGCCCGGTGTTGCAGCCCAGCACGCTCCACTGCCAGCACAAGCCCGGAGCACCATCTGCGCCAGCTAATGACTCCAGCTAATCGTTTGGCCCAGGTTCAAGACTTCCCTTTTTTTGGCTGCACTCTACGCTTTCTGTCTTGCCTGGCTACTTTCTGCTGTCACCGAAGACTTTCTGCTCCAGGGTGGCCGAGCTCTCCTAACTTTTTGCTCTGCTTGACACAGAGTGGTGCAGTTTTCTTGCCTTCCCTGCAAAATGTCGGGTGGGTGGCTTGTCCAGCCCTTGCACACCCACTGCCCCAGCACATGCTGCACCGATCCAGCCCTGTCCGTGCACATGGCGCAAAGCAGAGGGTTTGCCCTGCCATGGGGTACGACTGTGTGAATCCTCCTCTGCTGCTTCACTGCAGCAGCATCATAGAGCGTCTTCTTTACATCGCTTGGCTCAGCTGGGGTCCGTGGATGCAACTCCCCTGTAGGGAAGGGGTTTTGGCCCTTGCTGTGCCCTGCAGATCCCAGCTCATCACCTCTCCCTTCAGCCTCTCACAGGGAATCTCCTCAGAGGTGTTTCCCTGGTGCCATCTCACCATGGCAGCACTGAGGCCACCTGCCTCGCCAGCAAGAGGCTCCCACTAACCCTGACACCTTCTCTTCCTTAAAAGCAGAATTTTGCAGGAAAGGTGGAAGTGGTCTGCAAAGATTCATGAGCGTGCAGGCACGTGGCACATGTGGGGCTGCATTTGTGCATCCGTGTCCATGCTCATGCCTGCCTTCCTGAGCAGGTATCTGTGCCTGAGCATGGGACAAACTCCGGCGCTCTTCCACAAACCCTGCTTTTAGGGTAAATTTTAGGGTAGATTAGAGCACCTCCATGGGCACCTTTTTTAACCTGTCTTAGCCTAAAGCTCACCTAGCATTGTAAATGCGGTGTTTACATCTGCAGCCACAGAAACACCAGGATACATTTCACGTGCTGGCTCGCTCTTGCCATCTGCTCGTGCTCTGCTGTTTGTGGTTGCGGACGTATTCGGCTGGACCTCATTTCTAGGGGGTTTTTGCAACCATTTCACAATCCCCTGACACCACGATCAGCACAACAAGGAGTCCCGCAGAAGGCAGGGCCAGCCTTGTAGTGCTGGATGCAGTGCTTCCCCAGCAAACACAGGGTTGCCTCCAGCCGTCCCACGGCAGCCCCGGCTGACTCCCAGTGTGTGGGTGTCAGTTCCCAGGCTCCCAGCGAAGCCGAGGCCAGAGCACAGCCTCATTAATAACTTGGTTTAATGCTGTTTTCCCAAAGCAGTGGGGAGCACAGAGCCCATGCTTTGAACAAGCAGTGCTTGTCCAGGGAGGCTCAGAGTCAGAGGGACAGGCTCAGCCACGAGCAAAAGACGCCGTGTACAAAACCATTTTGTGCCCCCGTGTTTGCTGGCATCTCGGGACCTCACGGTGGGGACAGCTGAGCAGACAGGATGGCTTCACCTTGCTGGGCAACACAGCTGCAAGAGAGGGGACTTGCACGATCCCCCTCCTCTGTGCCAGCAGCTCCCAGCCCCTGCACCCCAGGGACTCAGCGCCCAGGGAGGCTGCAAAAGCCAGGACCTCAGGGATGATGGTGTGTGGGGCAGGAGAGCAGCCTCCCGTGCAGCCCTTCCCACCCCGCCAAAGCCCATCATAACAGACAGAACGAGTGAGTATGTTTGGTTGTAAAGGATATATTTTATTGCTTTGCATCGTGTCCAAAAGCCAGTCTGGCAGACGGCTGCGTGCTCCCACGTGGAGGAGAGGGCAGCATGGAGCCAGCTCAGCACCCGTCCCGTACTCAGGGCCGGTATCTTGGACTTCACAGTTTCTTTACACAGCCTTAAAATAATAGACCTAAACACCTGCCTAATAAAGCAATCAAGCCAGATAAACGTGCTTGATAGAAACACTCAGCTACAAGCTTTACTCCAGCCAAACACAGCCTTTGCTGATACTGTTAAGCCCCGCAAATCCTATTATTGCAATTATATGACTTAATAGACCTTTACTGACCAAAGTCCACATCTGAAGTCTCTGCAAACTGATAGCACTGAGGCTGCGGTACAGCCCTTCAAGTTGCTCCTTCTCGGCGTGCTGGAGGGGGTTTGCAAGCACAGGGAGATGCTATTTCCCTGCCAGCCCTGTCCCAGGCATCTGTCCCCCCTCTACTTGCAGTCTCAACTTATGGTGTCCTTGGGTTATTGACTTCTCTTTTTACTAAAGATTTGGGATAGAGCTGCTCTCAAAAGGCTGCAGATGCCTGTGATGAATTTTGCAAAGTCTTCTATTCCCCCACCTGCAGAGCCTCATGTGCAGTTTTCACCATGTGGGCTTTTCAGACTTGGGAAGAAAGTATATGAGAGTTTCTTTTTTTTTTTCAGAAAGCTAAGCATTTGGCTTTATAATGTCTGAATCTCTAACAACAGCAAAACCAAGGGAAATAAAAGGGTAAAATTCCACTAAAAGGAACTTGTTCTGATTTCATTGCAATTTTGTACCCAAAAAAAAAAAAAAATTAAAGGGACAAATCCTGACTATATTTCTCCAAACTACACTGCAACAGCATGCTGTAAAAGGCGAAGGGAAAGCCTAGAGCAGCCCAGACATACAGCCACACTGTCAGCCCCTCTGTCCCCAAACTCTCCATCTCAGCAGCTATTAATTGCCCTGCGAAGAAGCGCCCAGCGAGCAGCCGGAGCAGGACCACAGGGACATGGAACCAGCCTGGCACTCCACAGCCCTGCAAGCCAAAAAGGAGCAAACAGGTGAGAGGGAAATGAAACACAGCCATCGTTTATTTGGTAGAAAAATAAGAGCAACCTTCCAGAAAAGCCAGCCTGCAGCATAAAGGGTACTCTGTGAAGCACAAGGAGCCAGAAGTAGAGCCCTCCAGGAAGACTGAATGAAAGCACAGTCTTTAAATATAAATACAAATGTATAAAACGCCCCAAAAAAGTCGTAGGAAAAGCTGCCATCCTGCCAGGCTACAGAAATCCCCTCTGGTGGGAAGGCTGCCCACTTCCCGCTCGGAGCCATGGCTCAGCTCCCACATGGGTCCAGGTCCCCGCTCGCGTGGCCATGGGCAAGTGAGGACCTGGGTGCCCCCCGCTGCGGAGAGCACCCAGCCGGTGCAGGGGGTCCCGGCTGGGGGGATCTCTGCAGCAGGCATGGCAGGCACCGGGGGGGCGCAGAGGCCCCCTTGGCTCGTCCTCGCCCTGGGGCCGGCGGGCAGGTGGGTGGTCTGTGGATGTCCATTGCCGGGCGGTAGGTCGATCATCGGTGGGGAAGGCATCCATCCTAGGGGAGAAGAAGACAAGGAGGGGGCGGTGAGGTGGAGAGGGTCTCAGCAAGAGAGCCCACCCCAGCTGGGGGGGCCGTTGCTTTGCATGACGCGCCTTGCCCATCCCTCAGCATTGCCTTGCCCCAGCAGCTCCAGAAAGAAATCTGATTTTAAGGCAAGCACAGACCAGGAGGGAGCTGTGCCCCAAGTGCCTCCACACTC
>NW_009211032.1:0-9686 GCF_000690835.1 Fulmarus glacialis
CAAGACCTCACTCTACAAGGGTGCAGAATCTCTGCCGTGTAGTATAGATGTGTTACACCATAGAGGAAAGGAAGCTACAGAGAATCTGCATTGGACTTGGTGCATTCTACTCAGAAATAGGCAATTTGTTGTTCAGAAAGGGGTGAGAGGCCCAGGAGCTCCAGGATATAAATGTAAGTCATGCATAATATCTTCTGTAGTGAAATGACTTGAAATTAACTTCTTTAAAGATGTATAATTGTCAGTAAAAATAGTGGGTCACTAGGAAAGGGAAAGTAAAGGCTGCAACTTGACAATGAGTAACTATTAATACCTTTGTTTTGCAAAGCTAACAAAAGTTTTGTTTTCCTTTGAAATTCTGTATCCAGTCTGTGAAGGGACAAGAATCCAAAAGCTTTATAACTTCATTAAAAAAATAATCTTGGGGTTGATTTTGTTAACTCAACAACTCAACAAAGTCTAATTTTTTGAGAAATTAATATCCTTTTTCAACAATTAGAAGTTAATTTTGTCTCTTTGACTGCCCAGTTGCAGTCTAATTTAATACTTTCCTGTACATCATGTTCTGAAATTGGGACCAAGTTATTTATCTTAATAGAACCAGCCACTGTTTTTTGTAGTACACCTTTCGGTATTAGTGGCTCTTTTCTGAACTCCTTTTATCTGACAGACTGTCACCATTAACTGTACTCTTTTTTGAAATGCACCATGGGACTGGAATACTGCAGGAAGAGATTACCTCTAAAATAATGAAAACATGCTTATTTTCCCCAAAGGTTGACAATGAACAAACCCCAAATCTCATTAATAACTGCATGAATTGTTCTTTCCACAACTCTAATCCATAAAGGAAAAAAAAGCAACTCTCTAAATCTGTCTTGTATACTTGTTCTTCTTCAGTCTGCTTTTACTCAAAAAAAAGCCCATGGTTGTCTTGCAAATGAGATGATAAAGTAATCAGAGGGGCTTGACAATCTCCTGTATTTAGACAGAGCAAGCCTGAGTAGATTGCATTTTTTTAATTGCTTTTCTTCACTGTAAATCAGCCCTGCCCTGGCATTATCTCTTCTCCAGATATTTTAAAAAAAAAAAAAAAAAAAAAAAAAAAATCAGGGTTTTGTACATCTTTAGCATCTTCATAGTACTTAAGGCTGTATGATATAGGAATACTATAAGTTTACTAAGAAATTGAGTTTTATTTCTTGAGTCAACTTTCTGATTTTATCTCACTGTGATGAATGACCTTATTTTATGTTTCATTTATTTGTTCGGGGGTGGGAGGGGTTGAAAAAGATTTGTCTAATTATAAATGGTTAGGGTCAGAATGATAAACATCCTTCCAGGACAAGGGTGGAAAAAAGAAAAGAAAAGAACAACAACCAAAAGGAAACTCTTCCAGAAAAAGTAATGGAACTTGTTTATCTGAAGACAAAGATAAGATTTTGCATGTGAATAAGATGATGCTCTCCTTCTTAAGGTAGTGGATATGTTATTGCAGAGCACTGAATTAAGATTAATGTTTATTAATGTTTATAAACTGTTAAGTAGAAGAAGCTCACCAAGTTTAAATATACTTTTTAAAAGGTGAAGCCAACTGACAATTGACAGATACTTTCCTGTTAAGCTTCAATTATTTTCCCGAAATCTTACAGTGTTTATGTCAAAAAAACCCCAACACCCTTCATCAAAAACCCACAAAACAAACAAAAAACCAAAAAAAACAAAACCCCCCATCTGAGCTAGATAGATCAAAATTGTTACCAAAAGGCCAGTATTTCATGTTCAAAACTGGACTTTCTGGCTCATTCTAGACAGTATATTGCTATTTACAAGTATGCAAAAAGCTATTATTCATATGTGATCTTTCTTCATACCCAGTTTTAATTAACTTCGAGTCTATTCCAGAAAAAGGAACTGAGAAAAGTACATTTTTCCTCACTTGGTTTAATCTGAAACTTGGGGCTCTGTTGCACTTCATTGTGCTGGTTGACTAATGGTAGGTTGGTGTATAGGAAATGCAATCCAAACTCCATGAGATGGGAGTTCATTTTACCTGGAGAATTCCCACATGACATGCTGCCCTTACAATGGGGCATGATCCATGTAATGGAAATGCAGACAAGCTACACGTTGCAAAGTTTAGCATCTTTACTTTTCCTGAATTGAACTGCTTTAGGCAGCCTGAGAAGTGGACAAAAGAAGTGTTATTGATCGTTGGATGTAAGGATGGAGGTATGCATGGGACTGCAGTAGAGCAGCATGACACTTCAAGGTTTTGGATTAGGTCAAAAAGCAAAAAGAAGTCATCATTGCTGAATTGGCAGATTTTCTTAGGAGTCTTCAGAAGTGTATTTCAGATTTCAAAAAAATATCACTGCCAAATTAGCTTATAAAAGATTGATAACTATAAATAATTCCTGATTTGCCTGAACAAGTGGGATACAAAGGTGTTTTTCATTCTCCAAGGATTTTTCTCTGATGTTATTTTGCACGAGTCACTCAAACACTTATGTCTTAGACCTTTGCCCTTATGTGTATGTGCTGATATAGCACAAAGATGACCTGCATTTTTAAAACTAGCTTGGGAATAAAGTTAGAAACCTGTTAAGGATATCTGAGCTACCTAATGGGTTTTCTAAGCAACTCTCGCTAGGGTATAATTTCTGTGATTATTTTAGTATATTTTGAGAATTTTACTCTATAATGTAAGACCGTAAAAAATTTTACCAAATTATACAATCTCATAATTGCAGGCCATCATTGTTTCAGCCAGTCAGTACTGTATAAAGCTGTGTTTGGTTGAATAGGAATTTGTATTTTTGGCTAAATAATATCTTTTAGAAAGGAGTCAGTTTTGATCTGAATATGTCAAGAAAGATTGCAGCATTTACATTGGCAGCTTCTTTCAGTGTCTGAACACTCCCATCCTTTAAGGTTGTATCTACTTTGAATTGTGTAATTTCATCTTTCAGGTGAATCTTGTCATTTTTCAGTGTAATCTGAAGAATTCCTTCTTACCTGACATTTTCTCCGTAACTAGGAACTCACAGGCTTTACTTGTGGCCCTGCAATCCCAAAAGAAGGAGGAGGAGGTAGAACTCATTTTTGTATCAATATTTTTATGTAAAAAAAGATGTGTGAACACCCTTAAAGTTTAAAGATAGACGTTGGAGAAGCCAGAATATTCACTGCTCAGCACCTTTTTCTTGCAACAGCAATGCCAATAGCTTTTCGACTAGCTTTTCAGCAGCACAGCTGCTGTTAACGTTTTTAAGCTAGAAGCAGTATAGCAGGCTTGCATAATGACACTGAAGATCAGAAGCGCATCCTGTACCAAACATTTTAGGAATCTCATTAAACTGCAATTGAAGACATAGCAGCTGCACGCTGAAACAGATGTGCTTACTTGGCTGAATAGTCCTGATTTTCTCTAGTGGAAAAGCTGGGAAAGCAACAACCTGTTGTGCTGCAGGATGTGAAGACATGAAATTTCTTGATAGCCTTTTTCTTTTTTGATTATAGAGTTACAGGTACTGTGGAGAACCCTGTCCACAATGCACAGATCAAGAAACTATGGAGGGACCTGTTAACAAATGGAAAAATTGCTACCAATAACTTTACTTTTTTGAAGGTAACCTGTTGAGGGATATCTCCAGTGTTTGTGCAGAGTGTGGTACTCTGGCACTCTCAGTTACGAAGTGCCTTTCACCCATGAGAACAATTGTAGTAAGGCAGGACACAGTCCTTGTCCCCGTTAACTGCTGTGCTACATTCTGCTAATGCTCTAAGTTCTGCAGTACCAAAAAAATACCCTAATGTAAGATCTGAGAGTATATACACGTAGGATTCTTTCTCATTAGCTTAGTGTTGACAAAGTCCATGTGATGGACATAATTCAGAGGCTACAGTCAAGACTACTTTGCAGACCTCATGCAGTCTGATATAATGGTTTTCTTGTCCAGAATTTGTGATGGCTGGTAGTGAGTATGGAGGCCAGTTGCCCCCAAAAGTATCTGAATGCATTTGCAACTAAGACCTCTCAACAATACTTCAAAGTGTTTGCTGCCTGGTAAGAAGAAATCATATAGGAGGAAATTTCTTGTTCTTTTTTGCTTAGGAAAAATGGTTTCTTGTGCTGACCTCTCCCCAATGACACATTGATCTTTCCCCTGCTGTGAAACTCCACTAGCAGATCTCATTAGTGAGGTGCAAGAAGGTTAGTTCATAGATATTCAGAAATGTGAATGAAATTAGCAAGCTTAAAAAGTAGTCAACAGTCCTATGTGCAATATTTCTTTAAAGTATGAATTGACATAGTGTTAAAAACTGGCACAGAATTTACTCTTTCAAATTATTTTTAACAGAACTGAAGGCTTAAGGCTTAAACAAGTGAGGCTGGCACCTTTCACTTCCATATCACTGGGATGAATCCTATTCAGGTTAGCAGTGAAAAGAATTCTGTCTTCACAGTGGCTGTGTACTGGCCTATTTTGAAGGAGTTGTTCATAGTTGGGGGATGGTGGTAATAAGTGATACAGTCATTATTAACACCCTTACTGGCACTGTGTATGGGCTCCATGTATTGAGCAGAAAAGTCAAATGGTGAATGTACAAAAGGAATGAGTTACACTGACCTCTGAAGTTTGTCCCTCCAAATCTTTATTCCTCTAGATGAATTGTTCTGTTGTACTTGTTATAGACATAAATGATTCCAACCTTGGAAGCTTTATCATGGTAATGGAAATTAAATGCACTTACTGTAAAGTACAGTGAAAGGTAGATTTACTCCTATACCTTCAATCTTGTCTAGTAAGGATTTTGTTAAGGACACAATCCATTGTATTATGTTTACAAATACTAAGTTAAGCAAAAATTCTTTGCAAGCAATGTACTAATAGTTTCTTTATAGGCTTTCTGAAATTCTTTGAGTACTGGTTACCCATTTGTAGTGTGTTCTTTGCATAATAATTTGCAGACTCCTACAGAACAAAATTTATTATTTTTTGAGGGACTGCAATTGGAGCAGAATCTTTACTGATGTTAGCAGAAATTAAAAGCTGACCTGAATAGCCATAAAATGCTTCAGGTTGCTTTAGAATGCCTTGCCAGGGAAGTCAAGGCAGGTGAGCTGTGCTGCTGTCGTCTGACCCTGCAAATGCCTGTAGTTGTTATATCAGAAGATGCTGTCTTCCTTCTTCAAGAGAGTCTGAAATTTTCTGCCTGAAGAAGTAAATTGAGCCATATTCTACTCAGATATTTATCTAATGGTAAGGCAAATATAATCTCCTGTGGATTACTTACATTTGCTTCACTTTGTAGAATGCATATTTTATATAATGACACTGTATTTTCTTACTTTGATCAGTGAATCCACTCACCGTTTGTCAGTATGGAGCGGGTGCATATCCATTACTACTTCTGTTAAATACTCGCAGATTGACGTTACATTTTGTCTTGAAGTAAGTTTTCTTAATAGAGCGGAAAATATTTCTCTGGGAAGTTAGAAAATTAGCTCCAAGAGGGGAAAACAGCATGTCATGGCATCCTGTTGCAAACAGGGATTCCGTCAAGATTACAGCTGTGAAAAAAAAAACTGTTTTTTACTCTTTCAAGGTGCACTTTAAATTTATATAATCTTTCATTCACTTGTGAGTTTGTGTATATACATACATACATATATATAAAATCTCAGCCTCAATTACTAATAGCCTCATGTACAGTTTTCAAACTCTGCTCAAACATTCTAGAATAAGAAGGAAAGTTTTTCTATACTGTTTTGTGCATGTGCAAATTTAGGGTTTTGTGTGGGTTTTTTCTTAGAGATAAGGAAGGGCTCTGCTTCAGCTGAGGTTTAACTAGACAATTTCTGAAATTAGATTCTGAATAATCTGGTATAAATTGAAACACATCTAAAATGTACCAGGATGTTTTCACTGATTTGCTGGCTTTTGACAGGTTACATAAGCTTTTCCCTATTTTCTTCACTTAAAAAAAAAAAGTCAGGTTCAGATATTGCAAATTTTAATTAACCTGTACATAGTTCTTCAAGACCAAAAACCACAAAGCATTGCAGAAATATAAACACAACAGCTAGCAAAATAAACCTTTAGTAGTGGAATATGCCTCCATTGAAAACTTTCCTTTCTTATGCTGTACAGTACTGGATACCAAAAGTCTTCTAACACCTAGCAAAGCTAGGTATTTCAGTGGGGATTTGTGCAAGTCCACCAATGAGCTTTTTGGTACAGATTCAGAAGGCCTAAATGTTATCTAGCTTTCGGTGTTTAATGTTTTCTTTTTGGCTAGGAATCTCTGAGCGCCTAAACAGTAGAAAACAGAAAGCAGAGAGAGTTAGATGACATATGGGTCACCTGTATCTGTGCCATTGGACCTCTCCCTCCGTGGGAAAAAGCACAGCATTTGATGCACAGAGATATCTTATTTCAGTATTTGAAGTGTGTTCCCTACAAAAAATAGCAAAATTGTACAGATGAAGAGAATTTAAGTTTTTCATTAACTTTGGAGAAGCTGGTCCCAGGTGCTCTCTAGGAAGTATCTTATTTTTAATACAGTGAACTCTAGCCTAGGAGTTAAAAACCCTCATAAGTTAATGTTAATTTACAGTATTAGATCCAGAAATTTTCCTTCTGGGACCAAAATCTGATTATCACACTTACAGGTTTGGGTGTGACAGAATTTTCAGTGACTACTACTTTGAACTACATCCAATCTTCAAAGCTGAAAAGACATAGTCCTTAAGAAGTTAATTTATTGCTAGATGTGAAAATACCTAGAAAACATATAGATTGAAGTATGTAATCTGTTTTTAGTTAATCTTATTAAAGTATGGCAGGAAAACTTACTAAAACATATTGAGAAAATGCTTAAGAATAGGTAATGTTATCTGTAGATCCCAACAACCTCTTAATCTAAAAAACTTTGGAAGCTTCATTTTTGACTGGCATATTTCAAATAGTATGAAATAACTCACTGGAGTCTTCAAAAAGATAACTTTTATATAGCAAACAAACCAAAGAGACTTCCAGGTATTCTTTTCTCTTAAGAAAGGGCAAAACTCAGTGCAAAAAAAAAAAATTACGAAAACTCAGTTCAGATGTAGCTAATACTAATGTAGTCTGGATAAAAAAGATACAATGAAGTATTACTCTGGAGATGTTATTATGTCCTTTGAGACAGTTTATCTGCATTTCTGCTCTTCTCCTTCGCCTTTCCATTCGTCTTGGATTTGTGTTCAGAGCAGGGTTGTTCCAGCTTCATTCATATAACTTGTTTTGAAAAGCAAAGTAGTCTGTGCTGGCACCCTTCCTGACACAGTTCCTCTTCCGTGCTGGTTGCACGGCAGGAGTTAAGGAGTGAGGTTAAGGGCAGAAAGTATAACTGAACTGAGCTGTGACTTTTCTAGTGAAAGTGAGTGTTAAAATCCCCTGCACACTGCAGGTTAGGGAATTGGAAAAACACGATGACCCTACATGAAAGTACTTCTAGCATTTCTGATATGTTCAGAGTCCTCCCTTCTTCCTCAAGGAATCAGGGTAACTGAGAATTGCCCTCCAATACTTGACAGCTATCAGTCAGGACCTCACAAGGCTCCCTTTTAGAGCATGAGAAACAGTACTGGACAGAATTAACTCTCACACAGTTAAGAATATATTTCTCATGTCATTTTTTTAAGATTAAATTTACAACTTCATTGTAGGACCTTTTCATGAAGTCTCTGAACTGGCATTATTACTGACATTGAGACAAATTGGGTCTCTAATCCTGTAAATAGCTTAATGACACTCATGCGTAAAGTTGAGTTTGTGCACATGTGCTGGACAGCCTTCAGCCCTGGCTAACTGCCGTGTTCATTCATTCTGGATGTAATTAACATGACTCATCAACATAGCCTGATTATGGATGCTGTGCAGCCTCATATTTTATATCTCTTCTTCAAATTAGGCTTCTAGTGCCGGAATCCTAGCGCAAACCTATAAAGCAAATCAAAGAAGGAGATTTTTTAACCATTTCAATTCACAGGTTACAAAATATTTGCCAGAAGAGGCTCACCTGGAACTTCTATGCTGTGGCCGGCAAGATAGAGATATGTCACTGCCTAATGCCAATGGGAGGTTAAAGAACTGAACTTTGTTTCTTGTAGTAGTAGAATATCAATATTGATGCAAAGAATGTTACTGTTACTTACTACAACATATACGCGTACATTATGTTGTTACAAACTTGCCAGGTTCTGTAATTTTTTGAAAGATCTACGGTTTGTAAACACAATTTAGGTAATATCCTGCAACTTTTTTCCATAAATACAGCTCCCATGCATCCATACGGGATCTTGTGATGAAATCTTATCGTCACAGTCTTGCTTACTTGTACTTTTATTCCATTTAAAAATTTCATTAGTACTGTCAGTTGGATTATAAAAATTACAGTAGTAATTTTCAATAGAATTGAAATAGATTTACCAGAGAGCAGTATTTTCATTGGATTATTATTAATTTTTATTAATAATGGAAAATAATTCATTATAATGTTCCAATGCTGCAGAAAATAGCATAATGGTTAACTATTGCAATCCAAAGAAAAATATTGATAAAACAAACAGTAAATTTTCTGGTTAAAGGATATACCTGCATAATCTTATGTAAAAATGAAGAAAGACTATTTGCTTCATGGCTCTTTCAGCTTCAGAAATTTTGCATAAATTAAAATCGTAGCTAACAGGGGAATACATTTTGGGTAATTGTGAGTTCTAAATTGCTCAGAAGTTTGCTTAGAGGCATGTGGGGTTTTTTGTTAGTTTTAGATACAGTTAAGCTCAAAGCTGTTTACACAAACAAAAATTTCTGTTTTCCAGAAGAACAACTTCAGTGGTATTCATTTGCTGGAATTAAACTGCATTTGTTATTCCTGTGAAGCAGAACATAAACTTTTGACCTCTGATGCGTGGCCCTTGGGATTCATGGAACCTGTCATAAAAGCTGAGCTGTTCTCTTCAAATGCAATGTTTGTATTGTGCCTCAAGACAGAATGAGACCTAACCTGCAGGGGGACATGATGAGCTGCATAAATGTCACATGCTTTGAGAAAAGGTGAATTAAAATTAAAGGCATTATTTTTCTCCTGGGAAAAGGAGGTGAAAAAGCAAAGTGATAACTGAGGGACAGTAGAAGTTTCCTGAGATTGGATGTATATTCATGGTCATGCATGCTCATGCGTGACTAATGTCTTCTCAAAAAGTAAGGAATAAATTATTTCTAATCTGTGTTCTCCAAGAGTCCAAGGTTCCTTCCTACCACAGCTCATTCACCCCTGCTCTCTTTCCATGTGAGAAATGTTGTTTCCATTTCCTTCTAAATCACTTATTTTGCACCCACTGAAAGGTGTCTCATTCCCCCACAGTTCATTGCCAGCATTAGTGGATCTGGGATGGACTTGCATCTTTGCGTTCATGATAGTATTCCCAAAAATCCTATGAAAAGATACAGTAGAGAACTTAACTGCTAGTTCAAACAAATGGCCTGTTGTTGAGTGTTACTTAGTAGGACTGTTTATAAGGCATATTAAATTTAACTTGTAGCAAGCTGAAAGGGAAAGGCACAGGGGATATCAACAGAAAGTGCAGGAGACTACTTTGATTGCAGGCTGGAAAGGAAGCGGGTCAGGAGGCT
>NW_009211032.1:9717-33963 GCF_000690835.1 Fulmarus glacialis
AAATGAAGTACGTAAATGAGAAAAGGTCCATGTGCAACCAGAGTGAAGTTCTTCAAGATTTAATCTGTGCTAAATGGTCTTTCTCTGTAGCTATCATTTTCCATGCGTGCTTTTCCAGGCGTATTCATAGTCCAGAAACATCACAGAGAATGTAAAGTCTTCCACACAAGATGTTCTTGGACTTAAACTAATATTAGTTCTAGTAATTGAAATGAATACTTGGAATCTACTTCAAATGCTTTTATTCTTTTTCCAAAGTGCTAGCATATTTTCCTTCATGGGGAACATCTTCAAGCGAGCCAAGGGAATTTCAAGGTACTGATATATGGCAGTAGTTTTAGACGAAAGTGGAATATGTGACTGATTCCTGCAGTCAGTCCAAGATTTTGAGGGGTTTTTTGAATCTCTCAAACTGTACTTTAGATAGCAGAACCAGACTGGAGTTTGCAAATTACTTTTTATCTGCTATGTCAGTTGGCATAAAACCTACCAAGTGAAAGATAAGGTAATAAAAACATGCTAAAGAATCTTTGTCATGTCTTAATGATAAAATTGCTACCTTGCATTTAACATCACTTAACCTGGATTTTTCAGTTCTCTATTTACAGAATTAGGGTGCTGGGTTCCTGTATAAGTCAGGTGAGCATGTAAAGACAGAGAATAAGTAGAAAAGATTTTCTGACATCAGGAGAAAAAAAGTAGTCATTAGACAAGGATAAGTAGTAGGCAGAATGCTGTTTCTGCTATCCTGCAAGTTTTTCCCAGCAATTGCTTCAAGTGACCTTTTGTCATGGAATTTTAATTAAACTAGTTATTCTTCAAATCTTAAAAAAATCATAGATAAGAATTAATTGTATCTTATCACCCTAGTAACTCTTACTACCTACTTGAAAATACGCAGTTCTTAAAATGCCTGATTAATTCTACAGGCACTCAAATGTCTGCCTTTGTTTATGTCCACAGCAGTCTATTTCAGCAAGGTGGAGCAGTTTGATAGATATGTTCCAGCTCAACTCCTTTGGGATCCTTGCATGAGTCATCTCTGCTTTCCGTAGTCAATCCCTCTCTTCTTGCTCACAGTATGTCCAGCATATCAATAAATAAATGAGCTTCTCAGAAAACAGCTTTGTGCTAACTGCTTTCCTTGAAATGAATAATTGGAAGAAGAGGACGTAGTGGCGATACTCTTCCAGAGACTGCTGTTTACTCCTTCAGGAAGTAGAAAAGTTGGGTTTTATGGCAGCCTTACCAGCTAGAATCACAGGAACGCAGAGGGCTTGAGGTTGGAAGAGACCTCTAGAGATCATCTTGTCCAACTCCTGCTCATGCAGGGTCACCTAGAACCATTTGTCCGGGATCATTTGTCCAGATGGGCCAGCTATGATAGACACCACACACCCAGGGGAGCTAGACGTTCATGTCTGACTGCTCGATGTGTCTAGATCCCGGATGGCAGTCCAGCTCCTACACGTAATGGTCCCAACGCAGTCTCAGACCTCTACACAGTGTCAGATATCCCCCTCAAAAAGGGCTATTATTTTCACTGTTGCTTTTTAATTTAGATGGCCAGCATAAGCTGCCAGTGGTCTCCTTGGTCACATCACCCCAGGCCGACATCTTTGACTCTCTCCGTGTCCAAAGCCAATTTGCTGGGGTACTATCACCCTAACTGTGTTACACAGATGTAAAATTGTTATGTTTGTTTGAGCTGCCTTATTTCCTTTCTGTGCATACCTAAACCATCAGAGGCAGGGCAGAAATAGTCCAGAGGTTTTGGCTTCTCTGTTCTTGGTTTGTTTTCCCAGCGAATAAAAGAATAATCTATTGAGTTAGAGCTGGGCAGATGTAATCTAGGTCTCACTTATCTGAGTGGTGTTTTCAGGCAGGCTTTACTCCATGATAAACAACTGAAAAACTCAAGTAGAAATTCACTGGAAAACTGTCCTTTTTTTCAACTGGATGCTGTGGATGTAAAATATTTAAAGTTCAGATTTTGTAGATTAAGTGGCAAGAACTAAATAAATAATGAAGCATCCCTAAGGAAATAAAACTGAGTAATTTTCAACAGCAATGTGCTTAATGGCAATATGTTTTTAACAATAAATTCTGGGGTTTTTATGGCTATAGGGGTTGGCAAATTTTTTACATTTCATATAACCTCACAGTCCATTCCAACATACTCATTTGTATTTACAATTTCATGTTTATCCATGCTT
Organism: Fulmarus glacialis; assembly: GCF_000690835.1. NCBI lineage: Eukaryota > Metazoa > Chordata > Aves > Procellariiformes > Procellariidae > Fulmarus > Fulmarus glacialis. The sequence continues at coordinate 11,934 of NW_009211032.1, forward strand.
TTGTTAATATATTATCTTCTGGACATCAGCTGAGTTGGCTGATCTTTTTCAGCCGAGCAAGACGACTAATTCATTGTGTAAAACAAAGTGAGTTCATATTTGAGTAATAAAGAAATATCTGTACTTTACTGTTAAGTAACATGGAATTTTATCCAAAAAACAGTTTCAATTGCTGAGGAGTGGAACAAACTGAATCAGGCAAGCTGATTGTGCCAAGAATTCAAGTGATTCCATTCAGTCAGCTTTTCCAGCTTAAAACATGTTTTCTAAGTTTTCATGGTTTTAACCTCTTAATTGTAGACAAACTTTGTCATCTCAGTACAGTTGCAGGGTTTTTAAAAAATTATTCAATTTCAATAGAATTAAACCACATTTGTATTTTACTTTTAACCAGAACATATCTAATATGAACACAATAGAAGTAAGTATATTTTTTAAAGTCCTTTCAAAGAAACATGGGAGATAATGAATTATTTCTTTCTCACAGAGTAAGCTTTGATCATTTTGCTGGTGGTTGTTTTGGGCTCACAGGTCATGGAATCACAGAACCACAGAATGGTTTGGGTCGGAAGGGACCTTTAAAGATCATCTAGTCCAACCCTCCTGCGATGGGCAGGTACATCTTTTGCTAGATCAGGTTGCTCAAAGCCCTGTCCAACCTGGCCTTGAACACTTCCAATGATGGGCCATCCACAACTTCTCTTGGTAACCTGTTCCAGTGTCTTGCCACCCTCATCATAAAAAATTTCTTCCTTATGTCCAATCTAAATCTACCCTCTTTCAGTTTAAAACCATTGCCCCTTGTCCTGTCACTACAGGCCCTGGTAAAAAGTCTCTCTCCGTCTTTCTTATAAACCCCCTTTAAGTACTTGAAAGGCCACAATAAGGTCTCCCTGGAGCCTTCTTTTCTCCAAGCTGAACAACCCCAACTCTCTCGGCCTTTCTTTATATGAGAGTTGTCCCATCCCACTGATCATCTTCCTGGCCCTCCTCTGGACTTGCTCTAAGAGGTCCATGTCTTTCTTGTGCTGGGGGCCTGAGAGCTGGACGCAGTACTCCAGGTGGGGTCTCACCAGAGCAGAGTAGAGGGGCAGAACCACCTCCCTCGACGTGCTGGCCACGCGTCCTTTTACACAGCCCAGGATACAATTGGCTTTCTGGGCCGCAAGCACACATTGCCGGCTCATGTCCAATTTTTCATCTACCAGTATCCCCAAGTCCTTCTCCACAAAGCTGCTCTCAATACATTCACCACCCCGTCTGCATTGATATTGGGGATTGCCTTGACCCAGGGGCAGGACCTTGTCCCTTCCCTCAAGCATATCACATCTTAGTAATGTCTTCCTTAAGGTAAACAAGTGATTCTGCTTTTTGACTCTATCTTAAATTTCCTTGCAAAAAATTCTTAAAGAACATTGGGAATTTACCACAATTCCAGATGTGGACCTCTCATAAAAGCAGCTGTCCTTTAATTCTCTCTGTTTTATTTCTCTCAGGACATAATTCTTAATATATAGCATTAAAACAGACAGTAAAATACAAATCCTGTTTAATGAAATACTTGAGCACAAGAGTCAATTAAGAAAGAGCAGAGATGAGTATTTTAAAAACCTTTAAAATCAAATCTGGTGATGTAAAGAAGCACCTAGCTTAAGCATTTCAATTAGCAACCGAGTCTACATTTTCCTAAATGCCAATAGGTGCTGGATGTACCTTAATTCAGATTTTTTTTTTTAATATGAAGATCAACTTTGAACACTACACAGCGTACTTTATTGTCCAAATGGTCATTTGTGTTAGGAATCAAAATACTTCCAGAGGGAAACCTGTTAACATAAACTTACTCTTCTTCATTACCAAATGTCAGTAGTCACACTACATTATTTTGTTCTTCTCCGGATTTTAGCACTTTAGCAAAACAAGGAAGTGTCATGTAAGAAATATTTATTTGTCAGGTTGCTATAGACAATGTTATGGGATTATTTTTTTCAGCTTTACCTACAGCAATCTGAGCATTTTTTAATGCTTTTGCAAATATTTTTGCAAATGTAGCTAAGGATTAATAAACTCACACTTAAAAAAATTTTGTACCTTGAAGTCAATTGGAATTTGACGGATGAGGGCTTTTAATCTGAAGTAAAAGTAAGCAGAAATATTAATGAAAAAGCTTTTTCTCTGTATGGTGGTGAGGGAGAACGTGTTAGGCTTGCAAAATGAAGTCCAATTCCCCATCCAGAAGTACAGCTCAAGTCAAAAAGGATGTGATTCACAGCTGGATGAGAAAACCCTCCTTCCCTGTCTTGCTGCAAAATGCAGCTGTGCTTGTTTCATCTGTGAAGCCACAGCTGTCCCCAGAGCTGGGAAGTGGGTAACTGAGCTGTATGACTCAAAGTCTCCCCTTTCATTCACTCCTGTAGCACTGAGCACACAGAGGCACTTTCCACCCTGCTTCATCAACTTCTATATTAGCAGGTTTCCTATGTAATAAACTGCTCCCAAGCACTCTGTGGGTTTTTTTTCCCCTCCTCTTTTTCTGTCCTTTCACAGAGTAGCCACAAATGCTTAGTTGCCTTTCTTTGTCATTTGGTTCTGGCAGGTGAGAAGCCAGGGACGGAGCAAGATGAAGTTAAGCTGCAGAACGCCAGCAAGCAAATTGTGCAGACTGCCATCCTCCGAGCAGTGCAGCAAGTTTCCCAGGAGAGCCAGCAAAAGGAGAAGCGAACAAACAGCAGTACGAGCCTCCAGCTAGAAAGAGGAAAATTAACCAAGAAGCATGAAAAGAAGTAAAGGAGCAGATCGGTTTTTTCAATCCTCCAGTCTGCAGTGTCGTCAGCCTTCTCTTTAGTATCAGCTGTATTGCTAGTGCAATGTTACTGTTGTAAAGCAAACCAAAGTATAATCACACCTAGACATAGGGTAAAGCTGCAATAGTCCTCAGCTGAGAAGTATTAAGTGCATTAGATGACTAACTCCATATTTATGCAGTGCCTCTTAACAGAAACAATAACCATAGCTATAAAAGTAGTTTCAAGCACAAGCTTTTATGGTATGGACTTATTCTCAAAAGCTTGTTGTCAGTGCACTTTCCTGTAAGTTCTGCGTGCAACATTTATGTCAGTTCAGCTGGACAGACTCTTCTCTGAGTTACTGGGTTCACTGAAGCTGTCTTCACTGAAGAAATAGTTTACTGTTGAGTGTAGCAGAATGCTTGCAGGCTGCCTTGAAGCATGAGTTTGTACTTTGCTTTGATTGAACATGGGCTATGTGAAATGGCAGTATAAAGTGGATTTGGTAAGTTCTGTGAACAAATTTCTTTTTTCATCTTGGAAAAAAAAAAAAGCAATCCAGTAAGACTGCAGTGACTGTGATCTATGACTGTGATCATAGACCTATGATCTATGTCTTTTTTTAAAGAAGTTAAAAGAAGTACTGAAGTTTTAGTCTACTTATTTGAAATACTTCTATACATCTGCATAAAAATCACTTGTGCCTCGACTGTTCCTTTTGATTTTCCTGATACTGAAAGAAGAGGAACTGATGTGCTGATAATGGCATTCTCCAGCTTTTCCTTCAGTTTTGCAAGTTTGCTGGGGATTGATTTACAGAAAGTGAAGACTAGAGTGGTTTGAAAAAAAGTGTTTGGATTTATTAATATCTTGAAGGATGAAAATATACTGTGTCTGAATTCTGTCATGGTAGATATTTCTCACCTGCTGGGCATAAAGTGACTTTAGATATTTGCAATTGTTACATAGATTCACCTTAAATAGCACTGCTTTAAGCTGGTAATACAGAACTTATCCTTTAACTGCTCTATATAGCTGAAGAAATCCATGATGTTTCTGAAAATACAGATTAAATAAATGTAGCTTTCACTTTTATGCTCCCTTCCTGTAATGATGATTGCACTATTATACATCTGAATGAATAACAGTATATTTAATTCTAGAAATGGCTTGTAGCTCTGCTTCAACTGAATTCTTGTAGTAATACACCTAGAAATATAGAGAAGCAGGTGCACAGGATCTGCAAAGAAGGAGGCAAACTTTCATAATGGCTTTTCTACCCAGTTAGATGATTCTCAAAGAGACTTTTTGGTTTAAGTAATTGGCTATTACTTACTGTGTCCCACTGCTTGTGTTAAACAATTTCAGGGTTCTTTCTCATGGCTGGAGGCTTAGTCATGAATAGCCACATACTGTAATATTAAGCCTTTGAAATCTGCTTGGTTCCTTTGCTTGGTTCCTTTTTTTTTTTTTTTTTTTTTTTTTTTTTTTTTTTTTTTTTTTAAATTTAACAGCACTGACTCATGCCAGATAATGATTTAGCTCAATCTTCTTTCACTTAAAAATGAAAAGAAAAATTTGACATGATTAAAGTTGTTCTAAATCCTCTAATAATGAAAACTGACTTGGATTGCAAGTACACAGTTGGTTCACTTCTACAGACACTGGGTGAATTTTTCCAGCCAAGCAAACTTTGAAAGATGGAAGTATTGGGTCTTGAGGCATGTGCGTGTTTGTCGTAATAGTAATTTTTTTACCATTAGCTTTTTAATCAGGTGACCGTTGGTTGGGACGTAGCTTTTTTCTAAGCACTCTTTGCATCTTTGCTTTCTGAGAGCCTAAGAAAACCGATCATGAGTAAAGGTTCAATTCTGAGGCTGATGGGCAGGCAAGTCTAGTGGATGAGGGAGAGCAAGCCTATTGGAGAGACTCTGTGGTGCAAATGGTGTTTGCCAAGGACTCACCTACAGTGCTGTAGGAAGGAGAGCTATAGGACAGCAAAATCTCCATTTTTGGGGGATTATTCTGGTTTTTAAAATGCTTTTTGTCCCCAGAAATTTGCAATATGTCTTTTTTTTTTTATGTTCCTGGTAATTATTTTAACAATCTTCATGTAGTTCGGAAACTTGTTTGCATGTCCAATGTTTTTTTAAATCATGTTAGAAAAAGAGGAATTTCAAAAGCCAGTGAATCCAGGCTTTTGCCACTGCTTCATATGAACCTATTCCACTCCTCCTCCCACTATGGTCTTCTACAATATCCCTTTACTGACCTAGCCCTTTTAGACACACTGTTACTCAACCATTAAATCATGTCCATCACTTTCAGTGCTGTTAGAAGTCTGATGTCTTGGAAAGAGAAAAATGGTAGGAAGCCCAACAGAGTCTTGAGGAAGTATTCTATGGCCTTCTATTGAGGAAAAACAAATACTGTAGCTTAAATAGTGTAGTTTTCACCGAGAGCCAAATAATGCATCTCCTATCTATAGTATATATCCCTAAATTAAGGCATGCACTTAGTATCTCCTATTGACAAAGGGTGTTCTGCACACCACTTGCCTCCGGGATATGTAGTTGAGATCTGTACCGCATGTGAGAGAACTGCACAAAAGAAAACTTTACCCTTGGCTTTTTATATGCTTACTACATGGTGAAAGTGGGTATTTTTGGTATCTTCACTGACAAATTATATTTTCTGGAGAAAATACAGATTATAGAAATTATTACAGATGTGATGCAGGTCTGATGACAAATAAAGAAACTCTTAAAGAAACTCTTAATACCTTACATGTCTCTGGTTTCTCTTGTCAAAAGAAGGGAAGCAGTTTTCAGATTCACTAGACAATCTTTTGAACCAAACAATGTGCTCATGAGGTTTGTAGTAACGAATGCATTATTCAGCACAATAATTCATATCTTAAAAGTACAAGACAATCAAAATGGTATCTATATGTATTTAAAACAAACTTACCACCTTTTAGCACTTATCAGTGGTAAGTAGAAGGATGCACAAACTTGTGAAAGTACATTTATCACAACTCCTTTCGTGAAGAATAATTAGGTATCTATGGCTATTCTGCACTGTGCTTGCTATGTTTTCATTCAGATTGATTATCGCAATTTTATTACCATACTTGTACTATTGTTTGTAGTGTAATCAAACAGCAACACCTAAATGGAAAGTCACATGGCTACAGCAGGATGTTGTAAGAGATTGCTGAATACCACCGTTCATAAAGTTTTTGGTTCTGTGCAGTTACATTGGAAATCCCTGCTCTAAAATAAAAAAAAAGAAACTGTGACTTGGAAACAGCCATCTTAATTTTATAATTTCAGAAAAATAAAAGCATTCTGTGATAATATTATAGTTAAGAGTTGGAAATTCTTGAATATTTATTCAATAGCAAACAATGCACCTAAAAATCTACTCGTGTCGTGTCTGATTTTTTTTTTGTGATGTTTTTAAGTATCTGAGAACGTAGTATGTCTACAATGGTAAGTATATAAAAATAGCTATGTAACTATTCTCAATATGACTACCATGAAATATGCTGCAGTTGTTCTTTAAATGTGTGGTAATGTCAAATACAGGGGTTAATGTGTCATTACTGAAGGCTTTTCTAAAAAAGTTTAATCTAAATTAGGGGAAAACAGAAGAGGAAGTAGAATAAATTATTGAAAGGATGTGGGATTCACTCTAAGTCTCTTGCTTACCCACTCAGGTATGAGAAGAAAGGAAATTAATGAAAACCTGAATATTGGCACAGCCCAATTTCTCTCAATGGGTTCCTGCAATACAGGGATCAACTTGTTAAAAGAGTTTGTGGGAGGGAGGGGGGAAAGCCGAGCTGCTGATAATGTCTTCCTCACCTGACACTCAGTAAGGAGTGAGCAGCAGTACAGATGCAACCTCATTTCTAATGGATAGGTTTTCTCATCTATGAGAGAGAACCGCATCGATGGCTTTTGGTGCCTCATGATAAGCTCTGGCAGAACCTTTTTCCCTATTTTGCGTTTTCCAGAACAAAGGGATTCTCTGAGGCCTAATAGGTTTTTAATTTGCACTGTATCTTGTCTTTCAAATGGAACAGAAGTAAGGTCTCTTTTCTCTACTTCTGGAACTTCATTCACAAAACCTGGTGGATGTGCATGGGCTTTTGTTTTTAAAGACCACTGTATCTTCACCAGATTTAGTGAACAGGACCAACAATTTTTTTAATGCTTAAGACTGAATGGATGAGCACACACACTAGCTGTGTTTGAGTGCTCTGGGGAACACCAAGAAATAGATACATATTTTAAATGCATTTGCTTCTAAGCTGTTCTTGTCTGCTAGGCAGATTTTCTTTGTTTAATTAACATAAGCAGCTTTTCTTTTTTAATAACTTTTCCTCCAGTGACTTGCTACTTGGATTTTGTTATATGAGCTTGCTAGTCTTAACACTAAAGCAACAATAGTTCATGTGTAGTTTGGGTTTGATTAGAACCCCTGTGGAATTACACGTTCCATTGTGGTGTGGCTTTTTGTCTTTTCTTTCACTAAAGGTGAGTAGCAACAATAAATAATGTTCTAAAGAGGAAGTGTGGGGTTTGTGGTGGTGGTGGTGGTGTTTTTTGTTGCAGGTTTTTTTCCCCCCTCAGTTGCCTATAGCAGGAGGCCACACAGGGCGTATCGTCATGAATCATTCACATGTGTTGTGACAGTAGCTGGGTGTAGAACTTGTACAGAAAGAGAGAAGATTAACTCTTATGCAAGCTGGAAACTGAACCCGCCTAAGCTGATTCTAAAACATTGAAGTCAGACACTCCTGGTAGCTTTAAGGAGAACGTTCTACATGTGCTTTCAGAGTTGAAACCCATTTAGAAACACCAGCTAGTGAAGACTGTAGTTGTTTGCTTTGTGATATGAGGTGGAAGATGAACATTACTGCACTGTTCTGAAGACTTAAATGCTACCTTCTTGTGTCTATAGAAGACTTTGAGTTGCGTCCTTTGGCAGAGTGACCCATTTGCTCCTGCCCTTGGGAGTGAATAGCTGCTATTCTTTGCACACGTGCATTCATGTGGGCACATGCATCCCAGAAGGTTAAGCCCCTGTCTCCAGTTGCTATAGTAGACGCACTTGCCACGTATTTGCTTAGTAAACATACCTCCTACTAATGCTGTTTCCCCTCATTTCTTTCACATGAGATAGCTCATTCTGAAAATCCTCAGCTACAAGATGAACTATGAAAGCCATCTGCTTCCAGAACAGGGAGAGTGAATATAATAAATCTTCTTTGCCTCGCTGGTGGGATATTGACCCTTTCCCACAGCTCACTGTATGTGTTTATTTCCAAGGAGGACAACTGTGTTAGCCAGCGCTTCCTCGCCCTCTCTTGCTGAGGGATTACCCATAAAGCAGTGAACTTCAATATTTCCTTCCAAGTCAAAAACTGTTCCAGGGACACAGTTTGCCCTGACTTGTGACAGTTTAGTAGGTCTGGCTGACTTCAGATTTCCCACAGACTGCATACCTGTTTCTTTTTTTCACTATAGTGGAAGCGCAGTCTTTCAGATCTGAGTATCTACAGTGGTGAGGATCTAATAGTTTGCCTGGTACTCCACCAGCTGAAGAAATTTGTACGCTTGTAGTTCAGCAACCTGAAGTAAAACGTGTCAGATCTTGTAATTCCTCCTATCGTATTTCCCAGAATTATAGACACTTTTACACAGCTGCTTTGTTTTACTGAGCATTAGTCTTCCTAGATCTATAGGCAGGAACTTGTCTTGTTGTCCTCGTCTGCTTAGATCACTGAAACCTGCAGTGAGCAACAGAAGCTGCACTGTTTAGGAAAATGACCCTCACAGTGCCGAGCTGCTTTTGTGGCTCTTCTCTTGACCTCTTATGTTTCTTTATTTGCATGTATTTACTTCAGACAACAGTCAAATCAAGAGATCCACAAAACAGAGACATCTGCGATACCAGAGATGCAAGGATCCGGTGCGTCCTTGCATCATCCTCAAGTTTAAAGAAATCAGCCCGATGCCATGCTTCCCTCTGGTAACTGGGTGAAAAGAGATGAGGCTGCAAATTTCCACTTGCGATACAAGGACACCCCCAAGTCAGGAGCTCTGTTTCAGCTCAGGAGGTACACAAACTCTTTGTTCTGTTTGCTAAAGCTGGCTTCAAAGATCAGTGCCCGAGTCAGGCGACAGCTTGCTCTTCACTGTGCTCAGAGGAGCTGGGTGGAGGAGACCAGGCATGTCTCAATCCAGGCTCCAAGGAGTGAAACTGCAGAAGGCACTGGGCTTCTACCTGGCTAGGAATGTTCCTCCACTGGGATGGAGGACGCTAAACACGTCCCTCCTTATGTGGGGTTGCCTTGTTTTGTTTGTTCTTATTAAAAAAAAAAAAAGAGGGCAGTGGAAAGTCCTTGCCTGCTCCATGTTCTCTACCAGACAGGAAAGCAAACACAGTACTCTAGCATTGGAATTCAAGACCACTCTTCAGGGTACCTGACCTCAGAAAAAACATTTTCTTCAAGGCCAAATTGGCACATCTACTTCTGTAACTTGATTTCTCCTCTTCCTTATAATGCAAGGAAACACTGAAGTCTGCAAGATAAAGTTAACCTCCACTGTTTGGTTGGGTTTTTTATTTTTTGCCTGCTGTTTTTTTTTTACTCCAGTTAACCTGTATTGTTGTCTCTCAAGGTCACCTTTTTCCTTGCTCTGAAAAAAATGCCTGAGAAAAAAATATTGGATCAGTCCTGTAGTGCCTGTTTTAATCTTTGTGTTCCAGCATATCTGAGGCAACACGTTTTTCCTTAATATAGGCAAAACCCCCTGTCATTACTGCATGTTTAACTCTTTAAACAGTTTTCCCTGTACCTGCATTGTGTGTAGAAGTAGCACTGTAGAAACTACCACCGCATTATGATTCTGAGGCTGCAGAAACTGCTGTATATCATATATGCTAAATCCTTAATTCCTTGAAAAATCCCTTACTCTTAGAAATCAGATTATATAACTCCATCTGCCCTGGTAAGAAGTAGGTTAACATCTATTTTGCCTGCTGGTGGGCTAGAAGGCTTTTTTTTTTTTTTTTTTTTTTCCCCTTTCAATTATCTACATCTTAGGCTATTGACTTGATTATTTGGAAGGGAGCTAGGGAGCACATTGAGAGACTGAGAATTAGGATCCTAGCTAAGGTAAGGGGACTGCGTACAAAGCTGATGACATATAACTCAGGATCTGCGTGACCTGCAATTTGGAGGTACAATAATAAACAGCTCTTAACAGACTATGATGTCTGGATACTAGCAGCTTTCAGTGTGCAAATGGTGATGCTGTCAGGAAATGTCAGCCTTCGGTCTCTAAATGCCTGTCACATTTCATTAGGGTGCACAGATGACTCTGTTCCCTCCACCACTGAGGCTCGACAGCAGACAACAAACGAGTTCTACTGGTAATTGCCCTGTTCCTTATTTTGTGATCTGTTCATTTCACCCAAGCGCCCATGTCTACAGAAGCAAAAAATGCTTCCGTGAATGAATTTTCACATTGTTGAATGTGTCGTCACTCAGGGACATGCCAAATGCTCTGCAGAAGGGCAAAGAAACCCAATTTCTTTCAGTATGGCTCTCTAGAGGAACAATGCATCAGCCTAAGGATTCCGTGTATGTTTGCAGACACCTATGGGAGACAGACAACTCCTCTTTGTTTTGTGACTGTCACTTTGGGTATGAGACTGTACTATGTCTCTCCAGCTCTCGGAGGACAACAGGTGGTACAAAGGGTCACGAACAAGCCATGGTTTTGCCCTAGCAGTTCAAGAGCGTAGCTAAAAAGCCTACTGTCTCCCCAGTCTTTCTGGCATGCAGTAACGAAGCAACAGCTGAAGTGACGGGGTCTGGGGACCCTAGCCTCTTCTGTTACATGACCTTCCTGATCAAAGTATAGGAGGACCCCACCAGACCACCAACACAGAAAGCAACAGGAAAAAGTCCAGAAGTGGGCATTGAAGACCCTTGAAAACATCAGTCCAAACTCTGAGATGACACTAGAGCTACAGGGCTGGTCTGAGGAAGCAATTTTCCTACAGACTTTTCCTATAGATCTTTATCTCTAATACCGTAAATAATTTACGGTGTGTTTTTGCAGAGAACATTATTTTGGGTGAAATAAAGCAGCAGTCTCTTTTGGGGAAATAAATTACTTACCAACAGAAACTTGCCCAGCTCAGAGCAGATCCTCACGGCTCAGTCTTTCTTAGCTGCTTTGAAGCCTGCATTAAAAAAAAACAAAACAAAACAAAAACAAGACAGTAATTTTAGTGTGAACATTCTGTGATAGATGAAGTCTAGTGCCTGTGCATGATAACAGAAAGCCTGTGATATCCTGTGACATGAAGCCCACAACTTAACATATATGTCAGACTGCCAGCACTGCTTTCATAGTCCAGTACAACTCTATATCAAAAGTCTTGCGCGCTACTCCTGGTTGTTTCTGGTTTGCTGATTAGGCTTTTGCATGTATATGTGTGAGAGAGAGACAGGTTGATATCACACTTTGTCTTTTTAAAAAGTCTTTCTTTTGCTGTTAATGGAAAATCATTAACTTACCTGGAAACAAAGAAAACTTGTTCTGTCTGCAGCTGGAGGAAATCAAGGGATGAGGGAGCAGCTACACTGTGTTCACGATTGGTACATTAAGAGGTTCAGAAACCATTTGTAACTTCAGAAAATAAAGATTTCCAAGGGTGTTTTCTGCAGCGTGTTAGAGCAGGAGTAGCTAATAAATATTCAGTAGGCTTTACTTTCAACAAACACCTCTCCTGTGCACTTATAAATGAACTTCTTATTATCTTACTGTCATCTATGGCGGTCCTAAAACCTCATGTGAACAGCTGCTGGTTTTACATATATTCTCAAATGCACCTTCTAGAGATAAATCAATAATAGGGAGTCATTATTTTCTAGCAAGTGGGGTAAGGGATTCTTGTAAGTCATCTCTTTTCACAGACTAGCTCTACCTGCCCCTCTGCAAAAAGGCAGCCTGCCAAGTTAGCCATTATGCATCACTCTATATCCATCACAGCAAATCAAGAAAAAAAGCCGCAGGCCCCAGCAGAGGTTTAGAAATTGTACGTGCTTATGTTTTAATTGTGTTAAAGGCAGATGATGTTTCTGTAAGAACAGCACCTGGCGGAGCACTGGCTTTAGCTCATTCCCATTATGAAATCTGTAGTATGTCCATTTTTTAAAGTATTATTATTTTGGAAGATTATGTAAATAAATACTTTGAACGAGGTGTAGAAATTTTTTCCTAAGAGCTGAGAAAATCTTAGTCACGTTTGCCTTTATTTCCAAAGCCGCTTGCAGTTAATGAGTCTGAGCTCCTAAAAGTTCCTGGCAGGATTCTCACCACCTTGAAAGGAGCCTGGATTTCACCCAATTACCCTTCTAACACCGGCTTCAAAGCTGCTGCTGTTGCTTAGACGTTGTACAAATCGCAGTCCATATCTTGGTGACAAACCGTATGCAACAACGCACGATGAGCTCAGCTGAACCTGAGTTACCCATTCATGTGAACGTCTGAGGTCAGTGGTGGAGTTTTCTTTGCCTGACTTCCTAAGAAAGCGAGGTTTACACGCTCACGTTAGCTGTCTGTGTTTGTGCCTCCCAACAGCTTTTGTATCTGTTGGCCCATGCAACAAAACCTGACAGAAGGGTCTCGGGATGTGACACCCCTTCCTGCACGGAGATGGAGCACCACGGGAGGAAGAGTGGGGAAGGCTTGGTTTTGAGGGGTGCTTTAAGGAAAAAACATTTCTCCTGAGCATGTCTGAGCTGCATGCTCTTTTACTCTCAGATATATATAACTCGATTACTCTAGGGTTTATGTTATTATTTATAATAGGTTCATTTCAAGACATTTCACTACAGTTGGGCTTTTGGAGTTTTGGGTGGGGTTTTTTTTAACGTTTTGAATTCTTTACACAAGTTACAGGAGCACTTTTTATTTGAGACCTAGACAGCAATATCTGACAGATTTATGCTATCATCTAAGCCAATTTACAAAAGGAAAATACTCTCTCCATAGATGTATTCGGCAAAGGACTGGAAATAAACAAAATCACACATTTTACAAAAAGGAGAAAACAAAGGTTTCCTAAAACATGGGAATGCATTCACTTCATACAATATTCTTCATATAAACATGGTATACTCAACTTTTGTCAAGTTTCATACCTTCAGTAATGCTTAAAACTTTGTAAGACACAAACACGCACACAAAATCAGAAAATGTAGCTGGAATCAAACTCTGAATACAAGTACTTTAGTACTAAGATACACAAACAAATGAAATTTCCTTCCTTTTCTTCTCCTTTGCCATTATGTTTTTTAGCTAAAAGATGCATTTACGATGAAAGAACTTGTCATTTATCCTTTGTTGCAGCTTATTCTTCAAAGAATGCATTACATTATAAGCTGCAGCAAATACAAGATCTGATTGTTCTTAACTTTCAAACCCTATCATAAGAAACTCCTCATATTGTAAAAGAAATATTAGTATTATATATTTATTCACCGGAGATTTCTCTCAGTCCTTTTAATGTACAAAGTTGCAGCTATGCATTCTTTACCTGATGCACAGATGGAAATCCCCAGAACATAGAAAACATGTTAAGATCCTTTCAACTGCAAATAAAAAATTAACCACTTGGTGAAGATGTGCCTCAACATTTCTGAAATTCAAGTGAAATATCCCTTGCAGTATGAAACACTTGAAAAATGATTGAAAATTCAAATGATGACAGCATATTTTCCCATGATAATGTTTTCCTGCATTATTAACCACCAATGTCGCATTTGCCATTGTCGTCAATCTCTAAATTTGTAAATATTCCCAATTCCCCTTCACTGCAGTCTGAAAATATTCAGATGATGGAGAGTTCTCCTATCCTGCTAATGAGCAGTAACTCTTAGAAATATTTGAATAACTCCTAGGAGTATTCGATATTTCCGTGAATTGTGGCATCAGAGGAAAAACATGTCTTCCGTAAAGAAGTCTTTGATTTCTTTCTACATAGAGATGCCAGCAATACAAGAAGTTTTATTTTACCAGGATATATAGCTCTGGTTGTGTGTGGATGCTAGAAAACAAGGCTATTTCATTAGTGGTTGCTGTCAAGCAGTCCAAAAAAGGTCAATGTCTCAGAGGGCTTTTTTTTGCCAAAGTTTTCCATTTCATTCTCCTTTTAAACATTGTTTTAACCTTAAAAGCAGCGCCTTTCCCTTTCCATTTCCATCACAGAGCCCTGCAGCTTCCTCAGCCACGCAGACAGCACTGCACTCTGCCGTGCCGTGCCATGCCGTGCCGTGCCGTTCCACGCCGCAGAAGCCCCCTGAGCTGTCTCACGCACCTTTGCGTGGCTGGTAGCTCTGCATGGGAACTTCAGGGAGCTCTGGTGGCGGTGACCCCCTAGAAACAGCTAGCCTCCTCCAGAGGGTCTTCACTTCTTCACTGAACATTTGCAGTGAAACATACTGAACTCAGTGTGTGGCAAAGACCTGCTGTTTTCAAAGCCAACTTTCAAGACATTTACTTCTTTGTGTATTATTTTTACCAGGATTGTAATTGCTAAAACAGTGCCTGGGAAATAGAACGCAACAGGCAACTTCTTATGGGATTGTGTTGACGATTTTTGTTTGAGTATTTTTAATTCGGTCAATACAAACTGAGAATTTTGAACTTTATGATAGATTTTTTTAGAGGATTTGATTGTTAGGCTTGTTTTCTACACTGAATGTAAGGTTTAATCAACAGTTACCTCAAATACACTAAAAGGCTTTTGCAAGAGAAAGGGGAGGACCAATTTTTTCTAAGAGAAGAAGCAATGGATGGATTAAAACTGCAGGGAGAAAAAAAAAGGAGTTTAAACAGTAAAGAAACTGCGGGTTTTCCAAGTTAGAGTGGAAGAGGCTGCTGGGAGGGGTTGTGGAGTTTCCATTCCTGGAGAACAGATGAAAGAAATGTCTGTCAAAAACAACTAGGTGTAACTGCTCCTGTCCTAAGATCATGAATGGGTTAGAAACCTTCCCAGCAACCTTTGAAACTTTTTTTTTTTTTAAATTATTCTGTGATTGTTTAATATTGCTGTATTTATTACACTGTGAGGGTGACCAAGCTCTGGCACAGGTTGCCGGCAGAGGTTTTGGAGTCTCCATCCTTGGAGATACTCAAAAGCTGTCTGGACACGGTCCTGGGCAACTGGCTCTTGGTGAGCAGGAGGGTTGGAGCAGATGACCCCCAGAGGTCCCTTCCAACCTCAGCCATTCTGGGATCCTGTGAAATTTGGTTGATTCAGTCTCTCCTCATTCATATGAGATGTGAACAAAATAAGGAATTAAAGAAATAAGGGACTGTCCTTGAATAAGGGATACATTACAACAGGCAGAAGACTGTTAAAGAGTGATAACCTCACTCCATGAGAGGCAGTGTGAGCTCAGCTCCTACTGCATGCTAAAAGTTTCCTTGGGCTGCAGGATAAAAGATTTAATGGGTTTAAGGGGGAGAACAGGCATGGAGAAGAAATCCATTGAGGGTTACTAAATACAAAAATACTTAGAGACCTATGGAAATTGGAACTGAAAATGGTTAGAAACTGGGAGAATATTCAAAAGCTCACCTTTGCTTGCTGGGTTTCTACTCTTCCCTTGGTGTTTGCATGAAGGCAGGACCTCAAGGCAAGGGGGGGTTCTCGCCACAGCCTCTCCCCCCATGCATGAGCCATGAGAGGACCAGCCGCCTCCTCCCCCTGCCCAGGGAAAGCAAAGTCCAGGAGGGTCCTTGGTCGCCACAACAGATGCCCACGCCAGAGAGTCAGGAGACCTGTCACGGCTGGTGGTAGCAGGTAAGCGTACGTGCAGCCCGTGACTGCCCTAACTGTATATGAAGCATCCATCAGCAAGGAATCAGTCAGACATAGCTAGTGATTCTCCACTCTGCAATTTAGATTATAAGTCACTGTTTAAGTCTTTTTTAAGCAGGTGACGTGACAGGTCAGTTATTGCAGTAGTTAATGTTTAGAGCTCTTATTTCAAAATCAGGTTGTCTGCCGCCACAGGTCTGTATTGTTCCCCTTTGCTGATGTAGAGCAGAACCCTTTTAAATCAAACAATTATAAGAAGAATATTTTCCTGTGCCCTGCACTAGGGAAATGTATTCTAACTCAATGCAAATGGGATAAAACTATTAAAGAGAGATTTCCTGTTCCAGCCAAGGCTCTTGGGTTTCATTCAGTCTTACACTACAGTATTTTATGCTGAAGTATGGACTTTGTTTCAGGAAATTAATATATTCACAATCACAGAGTCTAGAGGTAGAACTGAACAAGGAATAGCAGAAGCGAACTCATTTTGGTGTGTGTCCTCCTTAGCTGTACCGACTAAACTCTTTCATTTGCTAAAGTCGTGTCTGTAGTCCATAAGTGCAGGGTGACTGGCAGCTGCCACGTAAAACACAACATTGTATGATGTGCTTGGAAATGACTGATGGGGCACTGTCATGTGATGCTCAGTGTTCATCCATAGTAAACTGGTACTCCCAGCGAGACTCCCGTCCTAAGGGGAAGAGTGGTCCATGGGGAGAGCAGAGGTGAGAAGATGAGAGCAGAAGGGCAGGGCTCAGCCAAAACCGGAGTCACAACCCACACCTACCCCTCCCAGGCTGCTACCTCCAAAACATGGAAGAAAACAGTCCTGTAGATGTGCACCACCAATGGCCCAAAGACAAAAAGAGAGAACGGCTGAGCCAGGGCAGCCTTTCCCTCAGCGTCCAGCACTCTGCCTCTGAAAAGGAATAGACGCAAATGAGAGGGGTGCTACAGAGGGCTGGTGTTATTACAGCTTATTATTAGCTGTATGTTATTAGCTGCTATTACAAGGCCTGAAATAAAGTTTATGAATGTAAATTCTTGCTAAGTAGGAAGAACTGAATGTTATTCAGTGCAATTTTTGTCAAAATGAAGAAGAAGTATTATTGAAATGCACAATTTATGCTGAATGTGTTTAATAAAACCAGTGACAGCTTTCTGGAGGAAAAGTCTTTATACAAATGGTTGATATCCCCTGCATGGAAAAAAAAAAAAAAAACACCAGCAAGACAGAACTAGAGCTCTGTGCAGTTTGATTATCTTTCTTAACATTGGTTTTTTCTGGCCACTGTGAGCCATGGGCGAAGTCTTAGTAAGTATTTGCTTAGTATGATTTTTAAAAGATGGTGGAGGATGGGAATCTTTTCATAGAATGAAAAATATTTTTTCAAACTTATCACAAACGCACACTAGAAGTAAAAACTCTGAGATTATTGGAGTTACACAGTTAGTAAAGACATTTCTGAGATATTAGTTGGTGAAGATGTAAAAATCAAAACATAGTCAATTTTTTAACTGAAAAGTTACTACAAAGAAGAACAAAATTCACTCTTAATGAGTGGGCCGAAAATAATCAAGAACTAAACCTATAAAGGTCCAGCAACTACAGATTCATTTACCTGAATTATACAATGTGTTTAGTTTCACAATAGCATGGGCTCTGATGTAAAATATATAGTTTGTGTTAATAAAAGTAATTTTAACACTAATGTGGAAGTAAGTTATCTGTGTGATAATATAACCTCTTTGTCCTGCTGGTTATAATTTTCCCTGTATTGGTCCCTCCCCCACCATGGGATGATTTATCTCAATTTCACTGTCATCCTCCTAATGAAGTTAGCTAAGATCCTCCAGCATTAAATTACAGAGAGCACACAGGCCAACAATTTGGAGCTCTGAGCTCTTTAAACTGGCAGTCCCTTCTTGGGGCAAACCTCTATTAAAGATTTATTTCGTCTGCCCTTTGAAACTAGTGAATTATCATCAATTTGAAAGTTTTGCTAAGGTTATTCCCTGGCAAAAGAGGGGAAGTGGAATCAATCTCTGCTGCTGCAGAGCTCTTTCTTGTGATATCTGTATCAGGCAACCTTTAAAGAAATTGGATTGTAGTCAGGTTTCAGACACAACCATATTATTTTTTTTTTTAAATGTGACTGCAGTCTGGTTTATTTTAGAGCTGTTTAAAATATGATAATTTGTCCACCAATTAAATGGATGGTGAAAGGCTGCTGCTGCCTGCTGCAGAGCATGCTGCACCCCGATCCACCCCAGAAGGAGCCGGGGGTGCAGGATGGACGTTCCCATGAAACGGGGAACAGCAGCTCCTGGCTCGGTTGGCACGCTTGATTGGAGCGGCTCTAACCAAGCTCCTGCTCTTCAGCCGCCTTGGGGATCCCTGAAGCTCTCTGCTCGAGCCTCGGTTGCCCTCACAGCCCTGGCATTTTCTGAACCATTTCCCGGGGTGAAAACAGTGCTACAAACAAGGGTGCAAGATCACTGCTGCTACCCCAAGCGCTTTCTTGATCTGACATCTCGGTCGCCACAGGTGGCTCACGTGTCATTTTCAGCAGCCCTCCCTTCAGTATTGTTCAGCCCAAATATTAAAAATTAACTATTTTCTCAACATTTAAATGATTTTTGAGGCTGTATGAGGCAATAGTTGAGGTTTTGAAAGGGGTATATCTTCTTTGAGCACAACACCCATGTTAACTGGTCCTCAGTTAGAACCCTAAAGTTAAACTGTTGCAAACGTCTTCCCCTGAGCTTTGAACATGTGAAGTTTTAGTTTTCTGCTGCTTACCCTCTCTGTCCGTGGTTTTACAGCATAATCTGGGGCCTCGCAAGCTCTGAACGTTTTAGATCAGCAAAACTGCCTGGGTATCCTCAAACACTTGCACGGTAATCCAGAGCTTCCCGCCTTTTGGCATCAGGATAAGGCAGCCTCTGTGCAAGCAGTGCTGCCCCGAGGATCTCTTCAGCCCACGAGAGGTGAACAAGCCACCCCTCTGAATCAGCAACGCAGATGAACTTTGTTTATTTTTCTCCTTGAATGAGCGTATTATTCTGGGCACTGCAGAGAAAATGGGACTCATCCACATTTTTTATTCCTTTATTGCACTTCAGCTAATCCAGAGCAAGTGGTATTTTAGAGCTTTCCTCCAAAAAGAGAAACCCTATATTTGACACAGGACAACTGACCATAAGCAATTGTGCTTACAAGGCGATCCGTCTCCCCGTTTGGTACTGGTTAGGCAGCAGTCACAAGCAAATTAGTATCTATTATTTCTGAAAAGCTCTCTATTTGATACTTTTATCTATTTTTTCCTATCTGGTACCTGGGTAGGGGAGAGGTAGTAGGGCAACTGGCAGTTTCACGTGCGTAGACCCAATGCAGGGGAGACCCAGGGGCTGTGGGTGGCATGGGCCAGCGGCAAAGGGGCACAGTGACAGCCGAGCCACCGCCAGCACCGGCTTTGCTGGCTGGTCGGGAAGGTTTCCTGATTCAAATCAGATGGAAATCCTACACCTAGGGTTTGGATGCCTCTTTCATGAACATTGTGAGCAGGAGTTTTCTGCTCCTCATCCTGCTGTGGTGCACACCGGTCAGGAGAGGGTGCTGGGCTTAGGAGAAAGGAAGCATTTTGGATGCTCTGGCTTTTCCTGTTGGCTGTTGTAGGTGTCAGTTCAGTATATCCTGACTCTTCTGAATTACAGCATCCTTCTGCCAACACACTGAACAGGGCAGAGGTTGGCCAGTCTCTGACCTGCAGCCTGTGTCTGGCCTCCAAATTAAAACCCTTATTCCCAGCCTCCTGCAGAAGCAGGTAAGGTGTGGGAGTGGGGATCCCTCTGAGTACACTTCTAACAGCTACCAAAGGCTTGAGTTTGAGTTTCCTGGGGCCCTGCAGCTCTTCCTTCCCCAGGCATCCTTCACCCGAAAATCTTTCACTTGGCTCATCAGAGAAAGGAAAGTTGATGGAGCAGTAGGGTAGGATGGCAAAAGCACGGTACCACAGTCAGACCCACTCGTGTCCATGACTACATCTGAGGAACTCCCAATAGAGGCAGGATAAGGGAGGGGATACCCTTTGGGAAAAGGATGCATGCAATTAGATGTCAATTCTTCCGCTTCACTACTCTCTGAGCAGCTTGCCTAAGAAAGCAAAACAGTGATGTTCTTAGTCTGTGGTTTAAACAGAGTTCTCCACCTTGCTGGAACTGTACCAATAAGCTCATTTCTTGAGGTCCCAGCCAAATGCTCATGCAAATTCCACCATTTACCTCTCTTAAAAAAGGGAATCAAAATATAAGTGTGGACTTCTCAAAGACGAAATGATGTGATTTTAGAAGGACATTGCAATAGGTTTGAATGATATGTCCCAATTTCATTGTTAGGTATTACAAAGAAACAGGATGGGACTACTGGGTTTCCACTACTTAATCATCATTCAGTTTAGCTTCTCCTCAGTTTAGATGGGAATTCAATTCAAAATTTGACTGTCTAGCAAGGAAAGGAAGATCTCCTGCGATTCTTTGAGTACCTTTCCTACCTTCCTTTCTGATGCTATTTCTTTTTTTGTCAGAGCACTTCAGCCACCCTCCCAGATCAAGGTATTTATAACAACAATTGCCTCTGATTCCTGCAAAGAGTATTCAACTGGTCCAGAAGAGAGAGGAGTGGTATAGTTGTCTCCTGTCTCTTTGACAGCTGCAGTCCAGCCTCCCACATATCTCCATCCCGTCTTTGCCAGCCTGCTCCCACAGCCCAGGGTGTTCCCCATGCCCTTGGTTACATTTCTGGGACCTGTAATTGTCTTTTATGCAATGTGGGCTGCAAAGCTGGAAGAGAGGTAGTAAAAGTCTTTTTAACAGAAACCAGCAGCAGGTAGCAATCCTGATCACCAGCCAAGGATTCATTTATTTTACACAGGAGAAAAAGAAATAAACCAACAGTAACAGAATGAGATGGTGTGTGCCCTTCAGCCCTACAGGAATATCCCTCACTTTCGTCCTTCATCTACTGTTGTCATCTTAGATCAGAAACGAGTTGGATCCTTGCTAGCATAGAAAGCCAATGGGGAAAACGCAGATTTTCAGTGATGTTTGGTGCACCTTTTCATCACTGTTAAAATAGAAGGACTGCTGCATCACTTGACAAACAGAGAAGATGCTTGCAAGTTCTCTCAATATAAAATGAAATAATTTTGATGTTTGGGAACTATGTTCTATTGCCTTTTAGGGCAACTGCTCTGGAGGTGAAATAATGAATTTGACATTTAAGGATACTGATGACAACTACTGTGCTCTGTTACTGAGACTGAGAAGCCACATGTTTTTTTTACGGAGGACTAATAGCTTAATTAATATTCATTTCAAGTCAGAGGTAAGTATCCTATTGGAAGGTAGATCAATAGTGCCCATCACAATTTATAATGAGAAACTGTTGATCTACGCGCTCCCTGGCGTAGAACTGAGGATTTATAGCACAGAGGATACACGAGGATATTAAAGTCTTGCAGTGAGCTGACGAGGGGGCAGGCAGAGAATACTTACTCAAATGTTAATTAAGAATTTTCCACATCAACACACCTTTTTCACTTCTTGCCATTGTATATTGAAATATCATAGGATACTTCAAATCATTATTTTCCTTTTGCATATTTATCACAATTCTGAATATTCATTTTTAATGTCTTCTGCAGGTAAAAGATCATAAATCTTCCAGCTGAAAATGTTTTCCAAACAGAACATTAAAATATTTACATGATTTTGACACCATTGGGCTAACTCTTCTGAAAGATCCTCTTTTCTAATCCTGCTCTATGACTCACACTAGGGTGAGGGAGAGAGAGGGGTTTTTTTCCTTCTTCTTCTTCTTGGAAACCCAAGAAGCTGGATTGGTAAAAGTATGTGGGAAGAGGGGAGAAGGCTTTTGGTGATAAGGATGAAGGAGGCTGCCCTGTGGTCAGTGAGAATTACGTGCCCAAGTGAGTGGTAAATATCATGACAGGAAAGAATTGCCCTCAGGCACAAAGTTGGCAGGAGTGTAGTGAATAAACAGATTGATGTACTTGCACTATTTCTGGCAGAAGCTGAGTCCTTCCAGAAATGGCAAGAGAGACTTTTAAGTCGTTGTTTCACCTATGTAGCACATTTTGAAGAGCTGGAACCCGCATTTCTGTGACTTTCACAGGGTGGCAACGAAGTTGCTACATTACCCTGTGTCATGGTTTAACCTGGCAGAAGATGTGGAAGGGAAGGTGAACAAGTGGGATAAAGTGTCCCATCCTGTGCCCCCCCTAAATTCATCCTCTGAGGTGAAG
>NW_009211033.1:0-13827 GCF_000690835.1 Fulmarus glacialis
CTCCGCCTTCTCCATATCCCGGGTAACCATGTCACTCACTCCCTTCCGGAGAGGGCCCACATTTTCCCGAGTCTTCCTTTTATCCCCAACGTACCTATAGAAGCTTTTCTTGTTGCCCTTGATGTCCCTGGCCAGATTTAATTCTATCAGGGCTTTAGCTTTCCTAACTTTCTCTGTATTCCTCCCAGGCTACCTGTCCTTGCTTCCACCCTCTCTAGGCTTCTTTTTTGTGTCTGAGTTTGTCCAGGAGCATCTTGTTGATCCATGCAGGCCTCTTGGTGTTTCTGCCTGACTTCGTCTTTGTTGGGATGCATTGCTCCTGAGCTTGGAGGAGGTGATCCTTGAATATTAACCAGCTTTCTTGGGCCCCTCTTCCCTCCAGGTCTTTATCCCATGGTACTCTACCAAGCAGATCCCTGAAGAGGCCTAAGTGTGCTCTTTTGAAGTCCAGGGTAATGAGCTTGCTGTGTCCTCCTCGATGCCCTAAGGATCTTGAACTCCACCATTTCATGGTCACTGCAGCCAAGGCTGACCTTGAGCTTCACATTCCCCACCAGCCCCTCCTTGTTGCTGAGAACAAGGAAACTCCCAGATTGCTTGTACCCATGCTATGACTTGGAGAAGGAAGTTATCATCGACGCATTCCAGGAACCTCCTGGATTGCTTATGCCCTGCCGTGTTGTCCCTCCAACAGATATCGGGGTGGTTGAAGTTCCCCATGAGGACCGGAGCTTGTGAACCTGAGGCTGCTCCTATCTGTCTATAGAGGGCCTCATCTGCTCGGTCTTCCTGATCGGGTGGCCTGTAGCAGATGCCCACTATAATGTCACCTGTCCCTGCCCTCCCTTTAATCCTGACCCATAAGCTCTTGGTTGGCTCCTCATCCATCCCCAGGCGGAGCTCCATGCACTCCAGCTGGTCATTGCCATAGAGGGCGCCACCCCTTCCTTTTCTCCCATGGTCACTGCAGCCAAGGCTGACCTTGAGCTTCACATTCCCCACCAGCCCCTCCTTGTTGCTGAGAACAAGGTCCAGCATAGCACCTGTCCTCGTTGGCTCTGCTATGACTTGGAGAAGGAAGTTATCATCGACGCATTCCAGGAACCTCCTGGATTGCTTATGCCCTGCCGTGTTGTCCCTCCAACAGATATCGGGGTGGTTGAAGTTCCCCATGAGGACCGGAGCTTGTGAACCTGAGGCTGCTCCTATCTGTCTATAGAGGGCCTCATCTGCTCGGTCTTCCTGATCGGGTGGCCTGTAGCAGATGCCCACTATAATGTCACCTGTCCCTGCCCTCCCTTTAATCCTGACCCATAAGCTCTCGGTTGGCTCCTCATCCATCCCCAGGCAGAGCTCCATGCACTCCAGCTGGTCATTGCCATAGAGGGTGACAGCTCCCTCCTTGTCTCCCTTGCCTGTCCTTCCTAAAGAGCCTGTATCCCTCCATCCCAACACTCCGGTCACAGGAGCCATCCCACCACGTCTCTGTGATGCCAATAAGATCACAGCCCTGCAGGCATGCACACGTCTCTAACTCCTCGTTTATCCCCCATGCTACGTGCGTTTGCATAGAGGCATTTATGTTGGGTTCCCGATGAAGCTGTCTTACTGGCTGGAGTGGCTGGAATTCCTTTTGAGTTGCTAAACCATCAAATACTACTGGCTCCTCTCTGAATGTCTAGTTGCTTTGGTAAGGCCTGAACTTCTCATCTCATTTAAAGCTGCACTGCTTACAAAAAACGTAGACTAACCTATGTCCCATGCAGAATACCGGAGAGGCTGGGAGGGTGGACAGGAGTGAGCCACAGAACACCCAAAAAGACCATGGGGAAAAAGCAGCAGAGGAAGAAACCTGAAGAGGGAGAGGAGGTAGGGGAGATCAAGCCCCACGAAAGGGACATCATGGTGTGACAATCTCTGGCCCTAAGGGACATGCTCTAGAGGAAGCCCAAATGTCAAAGTATGGAAAAGAGGAAAAGGAGAAGAGACTAAGGCTATGAAGAGGCATGGTCATGTTGTGACTGTTCTGTGCCTCAGACGATACTTGACAACTCAATTGCTTCTGCAAGTGCTCAACAAAACCTTAAACAGAAAGTATATCGTATTTCATCTGAGACTCTGAGCTTTGGCTCTCCTTGCTGCCCTAATGGAATTAGAAAACTTTTCCAACAATGCACTGTTGAAGACAGAGCCCAAAAGAGGTCATACACACTACTCTGTATATGCCTATCATCTCCTGCACAAAGGTACAAACCAAAATTACATTCTGAGATTGTCTAGCATTCACAAAAATCGGATTAGTAATGTTACAGATAAGGAATCTGAAATAGTGATAATCTGCACCAGCAGTTTTTTCTACCTGAGGATAGTGCTGGGGCACTACTGCTATTTCTCAAACACCAAGGGAATTAACCACTCAAGATGTCTTCTGTTTCTTCACATAGGATGTTTAACAGCCCAGCAAAACAAATGTACCTTTTGTTGTTCCTCTCTATATTATTTTCATCAGCTGTACAAGTTAGTAAGGTACCAACAGGTGTGTTGTCATGCAGAATTTTGCATGCTGTGGAAAAGCGTTTATTTAGGAATCACAGTTCTTCCCCCACAGGTCACTAAACACCCTCTGAATGGCAACGATACTCAAGCACTGTTTTTCACAACTGAGTCTAAGCAACTGATCTAAAGAGGAAATGGTTGGTATTCCACTCTCCTATTCCATGAGCCATCTCTGGCTTTTTGAATATACATAAAAATTACAGATCTTTTAAACTCCACCTTTCTTGGAAAACTCAAAGTACGTTCAGAATGATAAATGAATGTGGACTTATGGACCACTTGTGGTCCCATGTAAGTCAATGATCCTATTGGTTGCAAATCAAAACAGTGTTTCTTTACACTAACATCTAAAGAATATATCAAATTCTTGATTTATTCAGAATCTTATTAACCTTTTATGCAGCACAGTATTTCTGTGGGCTACTGCAGAAGGGTGTAGGGAAAAGTATTTTGAAAACACATTAAAAAAAAAAAAGTCATGTATTAGTACCATGACCATTTTCCTTTTAAAAATGAATGAAATATTCATGGAAAGGGTTGACACAGTTTTGAGTGTATCAAAAGAAACTAAACTCCCATCAGGCTTCAGGCACAGCTTTTCATTCTTAGCATCCGTTCACATGTTCCTTCCATCCCTCTCCCCAAAGCAATAAAAATGATGTGGTTTTTTTACACTGGCAGCATACCTCTGGCACATAGCTTTAATGGTTCTGGACAATATGGGAAGAGTTTGCATTTTTCCTCCTCCTTTTATTTATATTACAAATATTTGACAAACTGTTGCTATCCTGGAGGATTTCAAATCCCCTCAGATTAAAAACAGTTCACTTTTAAAGAGCTAACACTTAGAGGAAAAAGTTGAACATTTGCAATTAAACAGTTTTTATTGTTCTTTCATTGTTCCTTTATTATACTAAAGGTACTTATATCAAAAGAGGATCTTTATTCCCCCGCTCTCATTTATTTTTTAATTACGTCAGCCTTCCCTTTGATATCCTGTTCACCACCTCACTCTCTAATGGGAGTGTCAGCTAGGAATCAATTTCTGGTGAAGATCATAATAATTTAGTCATCTTCTAAGTAATGCAATGACTTCCAATAACATTCCATAAATAGTGAACATCAAAAAGCTCACAAAACACAAACTAGAGCTTATGACTAGAACTACCTCCAAGCAGAATACTTTTTCAGTTTTCCAAGAAAGTCTGGGCTCTTCCTTAGAACTTCAAAGTGCACAAGGAAAACAAATACAAAAAAAATCTCAGATTTTTAATTATCAGTCAATTTTTTCTAAGTATCCAAGCTGGTGAGATTCCCAAGCACCCAAGTTATGAGCTGACTTTCCTTAGATAGTCAATGGAAAGAGGAAGCTTTTGTAGTGATAAGTCAGCACATCAGAATTACCAACTAAAGAAGCTGATATGAATAATCAAGCAAAATAAAGACATAGTGCTGCTGCCCAAGAAGGGAAGCTCCAAAAATTGTGTTCTGCCTGCCACGGTTAGTAAATGCCTCTGGAGAACACAATTATAAGTCTTAACTTAGTACTTCCTGGTGATTTTGATTGTTGCAGAAAGCACATTTGTGCCCACTCAGATACAGGATGTGTTCTGCTGTCACCTTCTCTGCCTCCTGTCCAGAAAAGTGCCAAATGCTGCCAGGTCTCTGAACAGAAGCCAGATGTGCACAATAGGCAAGAAGCTATTCCCAGGACTAAAGGCAAGTGCCGACCAATGATCTTAAGACAGCCCAAAGTGAGGGTGGACAGGCAAGAAATTACTGTCTTGCGGGTACAAAAGTTAGGGGGAGATGGTTCAACAACTAAACTATATCATTGTTTCAGATGGAAGAGAAATCCTCAAAGCAAAATCCTCCTAGCCCCAAGAGTTTTTCCTGAAAATGGCGATGGCAAAGTATGTTCGAGGCAAGACAGTCTGCTGCTGGCAGGAAGGAATATTTTATGTGAAGAGCAAGCAAATCAGATATGAACAGAGTATGATGGTTTGTTTTTCCATGTCTGTTTTCCTATTCCCACTGTTTTGGTCTGCTGCTGGCTGAACTATGCTTTTTTTCCCTCCAAATTCTTTGTGTTTTTTTCTACTTGCCCAAAGTGCTACTGGAAGCTCGAGGGAGAGGGAGTCAGAGCTTGAAAACAAGCAGCAGAGGACAGATAAAAATGGCTTTCCGGCATCTGGGGAGTAGCTTTGGGCTGAAGGAAACTGTTTACTCACAGATGTGCTACCTCTGCTGCTTATTTTGATTTCTTTCATTTCTGCTTTGCATTGACATTCAAGGCGCATTGAGAAAATGAACTTTCCTGTTTCCTGGAGAGATATAATACAGCATCTTTTCCCATATATCTAAACCAGAGACATCTGGGAATGAGAGCCACAGTGCAAGGAGGCCTTGTGACACTATTCCCATGACAAGGCTCTGCTTATCAGACTGAGAGAAGCATTTCGCATGTTGTGGTAATTTGCAGTAAAAATTGCCACAGATGGTGTTAGTTAGTGTTTGTGGAGTTTATGAGATTAGTATTTGGCTACAGATCTATCTCCACATGTTTCTGTGATACCAAAAAGAGTGCAGAGATAGAGAAGCCCAAATAAACACAAAATTTTCTTAAAGGAGGTTTTGTTGAGAAACAATTTCACTATAACCTCTGTAGTAGCATGGTGACCAGATACAGTGAGCTATATAAATCCAGCTCAAATTTCAATTCTAAAAGTAATGCTAATCTATATCTGTAAATGATTCCTGATCAGCTTTTGTTTTCCCACATGCTGCTAATCTATGTGTGGTATCGCTTTTAAAACATATAAGCAAGAGATACCACCCCTTGATTAGCAGCTCCTTTGCTCCCTCCCAGCACCCATCTCCTTGTTGAGATGATCTTACCCCCACCTCACAGTACAGGTGACCCTGCCAGACCTTCTCTAAACGCAGAGAAATGTCTAAGCAAATAAATGTTAACCTCGTGCATCATAAGAGGTAAGGCAGAAAATTAATGCAAAGCAGTACTTCCTTTTTCCTTCTAAATTATTTAGGTATATTCTGCCAAAAGGCAGATGTAAACTTCCGGTTTAACCCAGTATGGTGATGTGCAATGCTCTAAATATTGGGTTAAGTGATGGAGAGCACAGCATTCAGCTTGTCAAAGCAACCTGATGAACACACATACAGCCCAGAGTCACGCAATAAGCACAGGTAGCTAGGCGTACTGGATGATGTGTGAAGGACCACAGTATAATAGTGTAGACTGGGGCATGTGTAGTCTTCGAATGGGGCATTTTTAAGCATAGGTGCCATTAGAAAGCACTGTCCTGGCTTGTGTAACGGGTGTAGCTGGAGCTAGGGGTACTACACTACAAATCCGTGAGTGTTAGACGCCAGATCAGACACGTGGTGCCTCAGGTGCCACAGGTGCCTCAGGACACAACAGCTCTGCAGAGCCCTGTGCTCTGCACATGTCACTTTGCCTGTTTCCTTCCCAGATAAATTGGGAAAGGAATTGATCTAAATCTTCCTGTTGTATTTTTTTATGTGGGGTGATGTAGTTCCTCCCCACCGTCCTGAGAAAAGGGCCTCCAAGCATGCACGTTGTGTGCATCTGTTGATGGTTCAAGAAAGTTTTCCAGGCTTTCCCTGTTCCTCCTGACCCTGCTCCTATTTGTACCCATCCCCACCCAAGCTGCCCCCATCAATGCATCACAATTTTTTATTTTCTACCCAGCACTTTGCTACCAAGTCTTTATCCATCCCGTTGATTTTTCTTCTGCAACCCAATCCTTCAGCCAACTTCACACAGACGCTATTTTAATTTTCAAGCCTTCTTCACGTATAAAATTTCTTCCTACTTTCTTGAAGAGAGCCCACAGAAGAAGGGTGGAGGGCAAGAAAGAGGAAGGTCAGAAATTCAGAACTCCACGCACCAATGCAACTGCCCTTTGTGCCTCAGAAACGATAAGCCACCTGAAGAAAATTGAAGCCTACATGTCTAGATGGGTTTAACTCCTTGCTCAGCCATCCACGGTGGTCAGAAGCGAGAGGTTTGAGACAAGCAGGACATGTCTGTAAAGCTATGCTGCCCACTGACCCCATTCATAGCCATGAATTCTTATGAGCTTTGTAATGGGGGAAGGATGCCCACATACCTTATTTTGAGTAGGATATAAGTGAATCATACAACACGTAGGAATACACGCCATAAAACTCTGACTTAACCAGGTTCCTGCTACACAAAAATCCTTGAGAATACAGCAGCATGTTTGAGGGCTCCCAGGTGTGTACAGGGGGAGTCCATGCCCTGCACAACGCTCTTGCTAATGCTACAGTCCCAGTTATTTGGAAGCCAGCTGAGATACTGCTGCCCCTGCTACGTTCACATCTCCCCTTGCAGGACAGACCCAACAACACTTGACTTCCATAAGGCTTGCCTCAGATGTAAGAGAAGCAGAGGGTTGAAAGATGAGGGGAAATAATAGCTCAGACATAGCTCTATTTGCTTTTTGTTCTCCACAGCAGCGACTCTAGCTTAGAAAGGTGTGAATCTTCACAACTGCAGCCCAGAAAAACCATTTCCTGTTTTCTCCCGGCACGCACTAACTTCTTCTGTGCTCTTAAACCACATACAGCTTCTATAACCAGACACTGCCACAGCACTTGTGCCAAAATATGCCATTCTCAAAATGGCCTTTCCCTCTTTCCATACAGCAGTTCTCTCAGGCAACTGCAAAGGTTTATGAGCCGTTTTCTAATCAGGACATGGACACATCCTTTTAATGAAATGAATCGTTTCTAGCTGAGGAACTGTTATAGTTTCATCTGGTTCGAGCAACCAGGCATATGTTGTTGAATCATGCAGACCAAATATTTATTTTGACCACTTCAGAAATACCTTGTGGGCTAACTCTGGTTTGCCCAGCTCTTTGTTAAACAATTGCAAATGAGAAACATTCAAAAAATCATAGCTCGTTTATGCGTAATTTGTACACTCACAGTAGAAGGGGCTATGTATCTCAGCTAAATCATTTGCAATGAATAATTCCACCATTCAGTACAGATGCAGAGTGTTGGAAGTTACAGAACATTATGGAAATGTATCTTCCGTTCTCAGGAGATGGGAGAATTTTAATTCCTGGCACTGAAGGCAGGCTTGAATGAGAATATGATTAAACTTTTATAAATGCTTGATGTTTTCTTGGCTCAATCAATATTCTTTTCAATAAGCCCTTGGCCTGTTTCAGAAGCACTGCCAATATTTGTTGTTGAATAAATGTGGTTTTATTTTTCACTCCCGCTGATCTGATCAACAGAATGACATTGATCACAATGAGCGCTCTGTTCAAACATTTTAAAACAATTTAATCTGCTCAGGCAGGACAGAGGTTACGTAGCCATGCTGATTACAGCACATCTTTTAGTGGCCTATTACAGATGAATATGCTTTGGTATCACCTCCAATGTATCCAACTGCAATCGTTCATTTGTGCAAGCTGGCAGGAACAGATGGGGTCATGCAGAATGGTTTCTTTCTTTCTTTCAAAGGAAGACCTAAAGGGACACGACAGGTAGTCATGCATTCCTCAGGAGGACTAGCGTACTGGGGAGAGACCCTGAGCCTTCCATCCTGCTGTGTGTGAAAGCACTCAGGGGAATTGGCTACGATTACTTAGATGTTAATACTGTCAAGCAGAGGGTTGCTAGACTAGAATTTAGGATGTGCCTACAGCCTATTCACTGATCTGCCAACGGCACATGCATAACCTTGGGCAAATCACTTAGCTCTGAGCCTTGGGTTTTCTATCTATCAAGCAAGGTTAATAATTCTTACTATGTTTTGTGAAACAGTTTGACAGAAACTTGAGAGTCTGACGCAAGAGAGGCGTGATGTGACTGTTGAGTTGTGGCATTTGTTCAGCACATTGGTGACACTCAGTTCTTTGCCAATCCAGGAAGGAGCTACTTCTACAAAATGCCAGAGGGAGTGAAAGGTTTGGAGCAAAAGTCAATCCAGACATTTTCAGCTGATTCTGAGAAATTGGGGGAAAGTGGTGAATAGTGAAAGGGGCAAGAATTGCTCATTCGTTTTTAAGGAAACTCTTATTCTTTGCTTCAATGGTAGCACAATCCTACTAGGTCTGATTCCTGACCTTTATGCCCCGAGTCCTCAATGATAAAAAGTGACTTTTGTTCTCACTTCTCCATTTCCGTATGTGATGGAAAAGAGGATTGACCATTTCAAGGTAATGGCTGTCCTAGTAATTGCTTGTCCCTCTATTCACAGACATGGTGGTTGAACTTGGGCCTGACTTTATAAATGAGCTTACAGTCGGACATATTTCAGTGATCATAAGGCTTCAGAAGTAACCAGTTGCTGTGAGTTGAGCCTCACCAGCAGCCAAGCACTCACACACACCCCAGTGGGACAGGGGAGAGAACAAGAAGAGCAAATGCAAGAAAACTCGTGAGTCAAGATGAAGACAGTTGAGCAGGTGAAGGAAAGAGGGGAAAAAAAAACCCTACAAAAACCAAGGGATGCAAAGGCAATGACTCGCTACCTCCCACAAGCAGAGGTCTCTGAGCAATGGCCAACATGGAAGAAAAAAACCCTCACCTTCTTCTTCCTCTACCCCAGGTTTTATTGCTGAGCATGACGTTATATGGCATGGAATATCCCTTTGGTCAATTCAGGTCAGCTGCCCTGCTGTGTCCGCTCCCAATTTCTTGCACAGCCCCAGCCTACTCACACTCACTGGCAGAGGGAGGCAGCAGAGAAGGGAAAAAGAGAAAGCCTTGTGCTTGCAAGCACTATTCAGCAATAGCCACATAATTAACATCTTACCAACACTGGTTTAGCCACAAACCCAAAACACAGCACCACAGGACTGCTATGAAGAAAGTTAGCTCCATCCCGCCCAGAGCCAGTACATCAGGAAAGAAATGAAAACAGCAAAGTCCCATTCTGGCAGAGGACTGATTATACTGGAACTGATTAAATTACTCCCCCACAAAATTAAATATGCTCTTGAACAACTGAGGGCAGTAAACAACCTTCAGAGAACAAGCAACCCAGCAAGGGCAGCCTTAGAGCCTGCTCCGATTCCCTTCCAGCAGGCCTGCACACAATGTTCATAAGTAGGGAGCTAAATAATGTTACTCAGCCCAGTACTGTGTTTGGGAGCTCAGCAAAGTATTTGGCTCGACAGGCAAAATTTTTGATGGCTTCCTGATGGCCAACTGTGGTTGTTTCTTCGTTTTGTTTTCTTTTATGTTTTATATAAGCAGAGTTATGGAATGGTTGGGTGTGTTTAATTATGATAAGGTTTGGAAACAGTTGCTTCTTTAATAGACACTCGTGCAGGGACTGCCTTATGTGAAGGAACAAACTTGTGACTTTAGGTAGAGTTGTGAGTAAGGAGGAGTAAAATAGCATTTTCCGTCCTACCTCTAGGAGAGCAGGGAAGGCAGGGCTCCTCGCAGAGGCGATGGTACACAGCGCCTGCTGCAGCACCTGGCCTGTGCTGACTAATTCACTGTAGTGTTTTCCCAGGATGCTCACGCTCCCTTTTCCACAGGCAGCCGGCTCTTCCGCATGCCTACAGCTACTCCCCCCTCCACACTTCTCTGTGGTTTTTTACAGCCTCTGAATCTCTAATTATATTCGCTGAGTTGACACAAGCTGAGCTGTGGAAGGGTTTCTGGAAAAGAGCAGTTATTTTATGCTTTCATACTCCCTTGTACAAAGAGTGAGAGCAGCATGCAATCCCGAAGAAATATACTGAAGAGAGATGAGTTTGTCATTTCGATAGTCAATATGATGTTTTGGCTGTATCTGAAGATCAACATTTACAGAGAATAGATGTGTAAATCGCTTTTTATATGGTTCTTCAGAGGTCGCTTTCAGAGAATGATTTACTGTTCCAGATGCCTACATACTCAAAGATACTGACTGATTGGAGAGACTTCAGAGCAGAATAGTAAAAATGATCACTTAGTGCAGATGTTTTGATTTATAAAAAAAGTGATAAAAAGATTAAAGGGATAAAATACAGCTTGAGGCTGGGCTAACTGATGAGTAGAGAGGACACAGCCCTCTCCAAATATTAATAAACACCAAGAATAAAACAATTACATATGGCAGCATACCACGGGGTAAGCAATGGCATACACGACACAGTCCCACAAATTCTTCTTCTATAAGCCAAACTAATCAAAGAGAAGTTGAGGTTAAATCTTCTGTCAAACATTTCTGCATAGGCCTACTCAATAGAATTGCAGAAGATGTGGAGCTTGGACAGAACAGAGGACGAGCTTCAAGCACTATACAGGCACCAAAGAAGTGTTCTTCTTGAAATGTCTGTGTTTCTGCATTGTGTTAATTAACAATATTGTCTTTTATAGCAAAAAATGGCACAATGTTCATTGTTTACTTGATTATAAGAAGATGCTGGCTGTCTTCATACCATAGGAAATTTCCAAAAAACTTTCCCAGTGGCAGAGCAAGAGTGAGAACCTATCTAAGAGCAAAGCCTCAGAAGTCTGGCTGCGTACTGACTGCAGGACCAGGACATTTTCATCTCTCCGCTGGTTACTGTCCTGGACATGTTCCTCATGGCACATAGCACAATTACTCCCTTACAACCCAGCCACCCCCACTCAAATGAGGACTGCAAACCACCCCTCCCAGTACTCAGCTTATTCGTGACTTCAGAAACAGTTTTAATGATTTATTAAGTATCTTTACTGGAATTGAACCTAAGACAAGGACTTTGTTACGCTAGATGCTGCATAAACACAAGACAAATGGGTAGTGCCTGTTAATTTACAATCTCGATAATTATGCAAGGGACAGCAAGCAGCAGACACGAAAAGAAGTACAGAGGAGCACTAAGAAAAGATAGGCCATTCTCTGGTCACACAAGACAAATGACAGCTGTTGTTTCCTACAGGGATCTTAACATCAAGGTTTTAACATTATGGTTTTCCCTTGTTTCCTTTCTTTTGCTTGTTTACAGTTTGATGCACTAGCTTGCTTTGCGGTCTGCATAAATGCATCCTCTGGGCAAAAGCATTAGCTAACATTTGTTGACTTTGTGATTCCTAAGGTCAAGGAGTTTGAAATTTTTGGTTATACCTTATCAAATACACCAGTTACTACTGCTGTAAGATAGTTTTCACGCACAACTGCTGAATGCCACTCTCATTTTTTCACAGGGGTGGTAGAGGAAATTCTTTGCAATTGAGTGCTCATGTCACTCTAGTGAAGTGTACCATGAATTCAAAATGGCCAAAAGTAACTACTGCTTAGATTGGCTGAAAGACTGATCTTCTATCAATAAGACTGAAATAACAGAAACATACCCTTTATTTTCCTAGGTTAGTGATTACCTCAAATATAAAATAAGTCTGGGACTATTTCTATTATTTCTAGTATAAAATTACTTATTAAGAAATTAGAAGACATTAAGGTTGTAAACTGAGTGACTCCTAAGCTAGGGAATGTCAGAGGAAAGTAATTAATCTCATCCTATGTGTGCACTGTATTTCAATCTTTAATTATCAAAGCACTGCAAGGGGATCACAAAACCCCACAATGAAGGCCATGATGACCCTAAACCCTAGAGTGAAAAACCAGACTTTATGATGCTTTTTTTTTCCATGGGAATAGCACTTTGTTGAAAGAACGGAATAGTTAGTTTTCCAGTACTTCCTTTTATCCTTCTTTAAGTGTGGGGCTTCAGATCTTTTTTACTGCACATCATCTAAAGCTTGCCCTGAACATATATAGACTTACTTGTCTTCCTACTAATATTCTGACCTATTCCAATACGACCATGTTGGAAGTTATCACAGAATTTATTTTTCCAGTATCCAGGAGAGTGAAAGTAGTAGCAGTATTCCTCTTCTACCCACAGGAAAGGGAAGATTGTAGGGACTTGGTACGAA
This sequence comes from Fulmarus glacialis, assembly GCF_000690835.1. Classification (NCBI taxonomy): domain Eukaryota; kingdom Metazoa; phylum Chordata; class Aves; order Procellariiformes; family Procellariidae; genus Fulmarus; species Fulmarus glacialis. The sequence goes on from NW_009211033.1 coordinate 12,505, forward strand.
CTACTGAATGCCCCTCAATTTTGTCAACTCAGTCTGAGATACACAGAATCTAGTTTATTCAGAGTATTTACACTTTTTTTATTAATCTTAGGAAGTTTATATAAGCTTTTATATATTCAAAGCATAGCTTCCATCAAAGTGAATAGCAAGAGAAAGTGCTGAGAGCTTTTGCAAATACACTCCCAGGTGGGTAGCAAGAAAATAAATATGCAGTTAGGTTATCATCAGTAACATTCTGGTTTTTATATGATTTGTCCTGCATTCATCCCAGTGGGAGGAGAGTCACAAATGTAGGAGTGGGATCTAGTTCGTCAGCTTTGAATTACCACACTCGTCCCTTCTCATCCTGCTAGCCAAAAATCAACACTTTGCTACTCTTGTAACTGGCTTGCTCACCACACACATGTGATTTAACTCCTGAGCACAGTTCATGCAGTGGTGGCAGAAAAATCGTACCTTGAAAAAGGGTAAGGCCTTAATGCAGAACCAGAAAAAGGGAAAGACCTGCCAGAAACAGGGTAAGGCCTTAATGCAGAACTTCTCAGCTGTGGAAACTCCACAACCTACAATAATAGTAGGAATGCTTAAAAATGGATGAAACTTTTTTTTTTTTTAGTTTTGCCATTTAAAAAATAAGATTTACTACAACTGAACTAATAAACAGCAAGTAGATAAATACAAATCAGCTTTAGACAAGAAGCATTATGAAAAATGCATCTATGTCTTTATGTTGGCAAAATGGCAAATGTTTTTGTAATGGGAGGTTCCAAGGAACTTGATGTGCTGATAGCATTTTTTTTTTTTTAATCATTATTTATAGAACAGGAGGGGTTGCTTGACAAATATTGGAGAGGAATGGGATGATATCCAAAATATCAGTGCCGGTGGGCAGGTAACGCTTTTGGCAGTGCCGGTTTCAGCCCTCCTCCTCAGTGGCCTCAGGCCTGCAACCCTATGGGACCAGTTGGAGAACGACTGGACAGGGCATGACTCATGGCAGCCATTTAGCATCAAATTCTCCAGTCCTTACTCCTCTGACCGTTTCTGCTGAATCCAACAGGAAAGTTATATCCCATACAGCTTCGCCCGGAGCTCCCCGGCCTGCACCGCTCCCCCGCAAGGGCGTGGCAGGGCCTGCAGCCCCAAGGAACCCCAGCCCCAAGGAGCTCTGGCAAAAGCCGGCTTAAAAACAACAACAAAAAAAAGGTGTCTATTTTACATGAAGCGGCTCATACTATTTTTTGAATATTAGCTTTTTGCCGACGCCAGGGCAGCACCCTGCTTCCCCGGTCCCGGCACCCGCGACTGCCTTCACTCCATGCC
>NW_009211034.1:0-30731 GCF_000690835.1 Fulmarus glacialis
CCAACCTTAATGATTCTAGGATTCTATGAACTAGTCAATTCAGCTGAGAAACCAGGGACCAGGTTAAAAAAACCCACCCTGACAAAACCCATTCCAAACAAAGTATTTGCCCAACTCTGACTCTAGATAATTATTTCAAATCTGGCAAAGGTTGATCCTAGATACTGAAAGGCACAATTGTCTAATAGCATCTTACCAGACTTTCTAAAATGCTGTGGTGGTCTCATTTCATTTCCTAGACAGTGGACAAGTGTCAGCAAAAAAATACTGCCAGCATTAGCCCTAGTTAGTAACCTTACCTTCTGTCCAGGGTCTTAATCAGCAAAGACACTAAAGTACCTCGTGATCCTTATTAAGGGGGTTCTTCTGGGCTAGGATTTGTTGACAAGGACATGAAAGAAAGCTTTTAGTTTGGATATCTGAATCTACAGGAGAAATACAGCTTCTGGGTAAAACAGATTGGTTAGCACTGTTACATTTTCCTGAAAAGAAATACATACACAGCTTCAGTGTCTTTAGTTTAAAGTTCACCTCTCAAATCAGTGCTGAGAAATTTAACTGAGAAGTCTGATTTCCAGCAATCCCAAGTACCCACAATTCTTGCTCCCTTCACAGGAGCAAATAGTCAGCAAGTCTGGAAATTGGACGACTTAATTACAGGTATAAACAAATATTCATATTTGTGTTCAATTTGGTTCCAATATATAATACTAGGGGGAAACACTAATTCACACTGGTGTCTGTAACCAAAATGAATGGATATGTATGTATGTGAGACAGACAGAGAAAGACAGCGAGAGACCGTTTATGTGGCAGGTAATACTACGCTGAAGAATTACTTATATTGGGTATTTTGCTTTTGCACTCCTTTTCGTGGTCATGGCGTATAAAAGCCTATATGATAACATGTCACACAACAGCCTATTTGGCTGTTGCATTTTTGTGGCTGGCCTGACCATTTTGTCATGGCTTTATGCACATATGTTTATTGAACATTGGCGGTCAGGTATGAACTCCAAGAGTCTTTAGAGAAATGGAAAAACAGTCTTACCATGACAGAGAAGTTGCATGAGTTTAGTTCAGCTTATTGATCAGCAGGCCATGTGGTAACCTGACCTTCTCTAAGTCTCTAAATACAAATAACATCTGCTGGCAGAAGCAACCTTAATGAGGTTGAGTGGAGGCCAGATAAAGCTGGATATATAGGAATAAAATGTACATTTCTGACAATGAAGTCAATTAGCCTTTGGAGCAGCACAGAAAACAATGTAGTGGAATCTTTTTTGCTAGAGAAAGAAACAAAGGCTTTTTAGAGATAGACTGCAGATCTTCATAATATATGTGTTTAATCAATCAGAAATTATGGGGCTCAATGAAACACCCAGGGAGGGACGTTCAGTAGCTGTGCTATGTATGAGTAAAGTATGTATGAGCCAAGTAAAGGCTCACAACATGCCATCCAGTGTATTGCAGACTTGGAGGATTTTACCATGATTCTCACAGTACTGAAGCTTTTACATGCAAAGCCAAGGCCTGGAGGTAAACAGCTATGTTGGAGTATCAACTTACTTTATTTCTTTTCTTGTTAAATGTTTGCTTCTTGCCTAGACTCCTAGAACCACCAAATTCTAGAAATGGGGAGCTGGAAGAAACATCAGCAGGTTATTCCCACAGGGCAGGGGAGCAGGACTGCGCACAGCCTGCACGATGCATGCCAGGTGTTTGCTGATCTGTTCTTAAAAACCTCCTGTAAAGAAGATCTCCATGTTTCTGCAAAGCCGGTTCCAATGTTATGCTGTATTTGTAATCAGATTATTTTTCCTAAGATTTAATCTAAATTCAAATGGCGAATTAGCCAATTACTTCATGTCCTACCCTTCGTGGAGAAGGGAAAAACGGATTTCTGTCTTCTTTAAAATAATTTTTATGTATTTGCAAAGTGTTATCATCTTCCTTCTGTCTCTGCTTCCTAGACTAAACAACCCCAGTTCTCTTAACTTTTCTCAGAGGTTCATGTTTTCTAAACCTCTTGTCATCTTGTTGCAGTTATCTTAAAATGCAGCACCCAAAACTGGACGCACTACTTCAGCTGAGGCTGCACCAGTGCCAAGTAGAGCAGAATAATTACCTCTCTTGTCTTGCATACAACACTTCTGATAATGTACCCCAGATAATACATCTTGGAGTGACGTTTGTCTTTTCTGCAAGAGCATCACATTGTTGTGAAGAGAGGCTTGAAAACGTGACCCAAGTGCTGGCTGAAGTTTCAGTATCCAAAAGGCACATAAAAAGAAGCAAGGGGGGGAAAGGTTATGTTTCAGTCACTCACACTAAATGGGGGCCTGGCTCAATATATTCAAACGTCTTGTGTTGGCAGTTCTGACTTAAAACCAATGAACCTCTATAGCCAAGCCTCATTTAATTTGCACCAATGAGTAGGAAACCCTTAGCAAACTACGATTTTTTGCAAAGTGAGAATAAACGAGCAAACACTGGAAAAGGCATTGAATCACAGAACATGCTTTGATCACTTATCTGCAAAATGGTATTAATTCTGTAAAGCACTTGAAGTATGTGAAGCGTTACTGAGGAAGCCCTGTGCAATGCTGAGAAACTGGGGGAACGTTTCAGGACTGGGGGAGAGGGGGAGACATGATGTGCAGTTTATACGGCATGCCAACTAATGCCACACAAATTGGAGAGGTTCTAATGTAACTGTCTTTCTAGGGTTACTAGCTGCTTTTTAATCTGTGGCCCTCTTAGTCATGGTTTTCAGCAAACTGTGTGGGTTTTTTTCTTTAATTTCCCAGGCCAAAGCATCATGCTTAATTACATCAGACACCTCATGTACTCCTGTAACTTATTTAACACATTCTAGCAATGACTTGCCACTTTAGCAAAATCAGAAAGGTCTGATTTACAGAATGTAGGATGTTAAATACAGCCAGGAGGGTAGAGAGGCTGCCAGTCATTTACGGACTATTTACAAATATTTGATGATTTATAAATCCCATGTAACCCACTTTCTTTCAACAATAAATGATGAGCAGAAAGACCCTCCTCAGCTCCTCTTCCCAGGACCCTGACAGTCTGGGAAAATTTCTCCTTTAGACCACTTGCCTATTTAAAGTGTAAGTCTGATTGATTTTACAAGGGAGAAAGAAAGAGTGAGGATGTCATTGTGTTGCAGAACCTTTATCAGGAGTTTGGCCAGGACTGTCACGGGTAATTTGCTTGTTAGCTTGATGAGAGACCTCACGAGTGTTATGGTACAGGGGCTGTATAGGATGTCTGGAGTGTCTAATGATCCGCAGTCAAGAGAGAGGGTACATCTTAGGAGGAGAAGTAGGAGGACATGATATAATTGCTCCAACAGCAATTCATTCCCTTTCAGGGGAGGTCAAAAGGAAGAACCTACACCTGCACACCCCTCTTTCTGAGGTGGGAAAGCTGCTGTTCACACCAAAGTGTTGGTATTAAAGTATCAAGTGAAGGTGGTGCAGCTGAGGGACACGCTCAGAGCTAGGTCCCAGAGAACGTGCAGCAAAAGGCAGTCCCTCTCACAGAGCAAATACCCTCTGAATAAGGGCTCAGGAAGAGGAAGCGCTGTCATACCTTACAGCTGAGGATATCAGATGGACTGAAATGACACGTGTTCCCCTACACCAGGCAGTCTGCGGCAGACCCCAGCTCAGCCCACTCCCCGTGCAGAGCTTGTGGCTAGTCCACATTACATTATCATGTAGCATTGCATAAACTGAGGTTTTGTCCTAAAAGTCAGCCTTGTCCAGCTAAGGAACGGCTCATGAAATCTGTGTACTGTGAAGAAACATTCCCTTTCATGCTATTTAATGTATCACTTCATGCAACATTGCCATGGACGTGAGGCAAGTAAGTGGGAGCCACCGAGTGAGGCTGGAGTTGTCTTCCATCCATGCAGGGCACGCTGTCCTAACAAATGACAAGTCTTACAAATATTGCCCACCGATATATTTACGCTTTTCCCCAAAAACCTGTGCATGCTCATCACTCTATGGTAGGAACACGGGAACAGGAATGGAAATGGGAACCCTGATAAGTGACTGACATGAACGTTCTGTCTTGTTCTCTTTTGGCTTAGAAGTATGAAACACCTGATCTGGAGGAACCTAAGGCAGGTCCTTCGGGCACGTTTGTAACTTTATTACAGTTGACGAAACAAGCAGGAATATGGAACTGTCTTAAATGAATTCATTTCTTTCACATGGAAATTTTATGGGGGTTAAAGATTCAGGCTTCAACCTTCCCAATTATGCTGTAATAAGAAGGTGGGGTCTTCTGCCTCTTTTTTTCTTTTTTTTGTGCCAATAAAAAATCCTTTCTTGCTCTTCTTAGGCATCTTCACCTTATGTATAGTAGTATTGTTTCAAACTAGACATGCATTCAGCAAAAACTTTATGAGTCATCACTTGCCTACCCTCCACCTCACCCTGTAAAGAACTGTAATCTTAGAAGGAATTCACTGCATGTTCAAAGATGAAAAAATGTGGGTGATTTCAGAGCCAAGAGAATTTGCGCCAGGTGAATTGAATTTTAGAGCAAAGTCTGGGTGATTGTTTGCAGCATGATTTTCTGCAGCAGTAATGTTAGGTTATGATCTAGCAAACCTGAGAGGCCAGGACACAGGATCAGGCAAGACCCTGCAGTCATCTTTACAGATTAGTTGTTAACACATTCCCTGCCATGCATTTGACCCACACCAGATAGATCAGGTGACTTTAAGACTCCACGTAAAAGTTCCACATTGAGTTCTGCCAAAATAACCCTTGAGCTGAACTGGGGTTGGACATGTTGGTGCTGTGTTTGCATGAGTTAAACTGCACTGCAGAAGGGGCAGAGGATGCCTTCCTCCTCCTGAGAAATGCCCCGGAGAGGTTACATGTGAATCTTTCATCCTTCCAGATGGACAAAAAGAAAGAGAGGAAATTGGCAAAACTTCCTTAATGGGCAGGCATCCGGCATTGCTTTTTTTTTTCCCTGTTAATTGAGCTCATTTTAGGAGACAGAATTTTGAACCTGAGCTTCCACTGCTGCAGTGCATGCTGCCCAACAGCCGAAAGTGTTTGTTGAATTTGCAACATGTTTATTTCTCCCTTTAAAGTTATATCCTAGATCTAGGATAGTTTCCAAGTTGTGAACAGCCCTTGCAGGTGGGCCACTGATCACCGGCTGTCCACAAAATGCAGATTGCAGCTGGTACCTCAGGTGAAAAAGCAGAAGGATCTGAGAATTATGCTTTGAATTTTGCCCCTTGGTGTGTCTGACTTGGATGATGCTATGTGGGCACTGAATGCCGGTAATGGGGTGCCATGTCTCAGGGAGCCAGGGAGCCAGGAAAGGAAGAGGGTGGGAATCAGCTTGCTGGCCAGCGGCTTGTGTGCCTGCTTCCCTCTCAAGCAGATTGTCCTCAAACAGGACACCCAAGAAGGAGGTGTCACTAGCTATGATTGAAAATGTTGGCCTTCCTGTTTAATACAAATCTGCTTAAAACGAACACAACTCAGCCTGAGGTCCATAAACCTCTGCTGCCGAATGTCTCCACTGGTGGTGGCAGCCAGCACCGTTACTGGCGGCACTGGCTCTCAGCTCCGTGCCAAGCTACGGACAGTCTTACTGGGGTTTAAATATTGTTGTTTGGGAATCCTTGTTAGAGACCTCACAGACCTGCTCTTCTGAATTCTGATCCCTTTTTCAATCACTGTGCAGCTATAATGACACCTCAGGCACATTGCCTCCCTCAGAAAATAACTCAGCCACTTTAATTTAAACCTCATTTTCCCCATCATACCAATAAGGACGATTATATTCAGACCTAAGATATGCATGCACACTATTTTGAGTGCATGCATCCTGCCTGTACCCCATCCTGACTTGTTTGTCTCCTCTAGTTCTTTTTGGCTCGCAAGGTCCTGAGTCAGGACTCACATACAGCACCTCATAAAATTAGGTCCTGCCCTAGGCTCTTGGTTCTGTACCAGCACAAACTTTAACAGCCGTAAATTCTGAGAGGATTAAGTGGAAGCACTCTTGGATCTTTTAGAGGAGGGTATGTGGTTTTTAGAAGCAATGGGATGTACCATACCAATAAATCCGAGATGGTAGGGTTTTACACTCACACAGCACATATGTAAAGGGCCATCTGCGGTGCAAGGCAGGAGAAAGCCTGGCCTGATGCCTGCTTACTGCCATCAACCTGTATGGTAGGAGTGAGCTGTAACAACCTGGGTACTACAAAGCAAAGTTAATTCAAGGGGAGGAAAAGTGAGCATGGACACAGTATGATTCAAAGCAGGCAAGTGAGCTGCTGCATTAACTCTTTTGAATAGAGTTTCCTGGAGGGACCCCTGAGCATGGCCCTCAAGCACAAGACTTTGAGTTTTTGCCAACTATATTTGAGGAGGAAGGAGGGTGGGAGGAATGTTTTCTCGAGGGGAAAAAAACCTCACCCCGTTAAAGCTTTCTGTTGCCAAGGAAGTTCAGGGAAAATTCAGGAAAACTCCTTTTTATGTTCTTTATAATGTTTACTCTGTTGCACAGAGCCAAGACAGGGATGAGAAAGGCTGCAGCATGATGCAGGGCTGCAAAAGCTGTGTGTATTTAATAGGGTGACATAAATGGTGTGTTTCTCTTTGCCCTCTGCCGAGTGCCGTGGGGAAAATCTGGCCTAAATAGCAAAACGAGAAGCCATGAGAGTGGCTGCTGGCTCTCATCAGTCAGCCGTCCCCTGGGCCAAGCCGGCGGCTCTGACGGGAAGTACACAGCGGATGTTTAATGAAAGGGCTGCTGCGGCTTATCTCCGCGTGCAGGGGACTTCTTTGTGAACTCACTTGCTTTGAAAGATATGTGGCCCACTATGCTGGTATTGTTGGCTCTCGCTTCAAGCACAGCCACATGATTCACATAGGAGCTGTGTGCTACGTCTGCCAAGGAAAGCTTCCCCCTTTCCCTCCCCAGTTAGGAATAAACTCAGCAGAAGGCCACTGAGGTCACGAGATCTGCCTGTTATTGCATTTTACAGGAAGGAAGATACGTTGTCTTAAGATCAGTTTATCAGCTGACTTTCCTGTGAAGAAGACAGAGGCTATTTTCCTGTGTACTGCCACCCCCGTAATTCCCAAACGAGCGCGCTCTGTTTGCATCTCCTGTCAGCTCAGCTGTGCGCGTTTCTGAAACAGCCCAGTATTAAGCAAACAAATAAAAAAGCCATTGTGAGACTGCGCAGAATCAACATCCCTTATCAAACTGCCCAAAGGGAGGGGATAAATCTCTTCCTCGGGGCTGCCTGTCACCTCGCTCCCTCCCTCCCTCTCAGCGTCAATGCACAATTAAATCGGTTGTGGTGAAATAGACTCCTCTGATAATTGTGGGGAGAGTTACTTGCAAAGATGCTGGGAGCAGCAAAGAGCCTAGCAGCTTTCAAAGTGGTTTCTTTTGAGCCTGCTGCTTTGAAAATCCACAAGTATTTGGGTTTGTTGGGTTTGGGGTTTTTTGGGTTTGTCCTTTAAAGCCCCAAGTCTCTGCAGCTTTTTTTTTTTTAATAAGCTCTGCTTTTTCTGTGCAAGGGAAAAAGCAGCGTGCAGAGCCGGCTCCCTCCCCCCCCGGCCTCCTCTGCAAGGTCCCTGCTTTCATAAGGTTTTCAGCTGGGGAATGGTTGCCTGTTTCCTCTGTGTGTTCGCTGTGACAAATGCATTTCTGTGACCAGGGAACAGCAGATGTTACAGATGCACTAAGGCATAGCTTATTAGCTGATGATTCTTAATCTCTGAAGGATTACACATATTGAATAATGCCATTCATCGACAAACAGTTGAAGGGAATCATCCTGGCTCCAAAGTATTTACAGTGGCAGCTTTAATTGATTATGTTCTTTTTTTATACATCTGTAAAGCTAAAATAACCCTCCAATGCTTCCTGCATCTTAAAAGAGCTGATTAACCCAGCAAGAAACAGCATTTGCCAGAATAAAATTGCTGGTTTTCAAATAACCCTGTTTGCTGGGCTGCAAACCTGCATTGCACAGGAAAACAGCTACTAATCTTTGATAATATCCGCTAATTTTTGCAACATTCATCTGCTTAGATTTTTCATCTGGTTTTGCATTGCTTTGCACTTCCTCCATGTACACAGAAAACCTTTGGCCTCTAGTGCTAAGGGTCTTCAGACTCCTGTAATAATCCAGAGGGAGGAAGGGGCTGAAAACCAGATCAGTGCAGACCCCAGCTCATTCGCAAGCCAGTAAGAGTTTTGGCTTTGAGGCAGAATCATGACTCACAGCACTATTCCCACAGCATTTTCCTTACCTGTGAGGTGAATCGCTCTTTCCTATTTTTTCAGAGTCAGTGTCTATCTGAAAATATTTGATATCCCAATCTGAATGCCTACATCCAGGTCCGTGTCTGCAGTTCACAGTTACGGAAGATGAAACAATAAACTTCATGTGCAAGCTTCGGCATATTATTATGCATTAAGTACTTTTATGTATTTTGATCATCCTTGTAATTTAAAATATATATATTTGGAAGTATTACAGATACACCATGTTTATTCTCAGACAATGTCGCTTTATTGAATTCTGGCAGCTGAATCTGTACTGAACTTTGTCAGTAGCCAACTGGATATTCCCCACGCTACCTAAGAAACTGAACTGAGATAATTTTTAGGAAGTGTTTATAAAAACCCTTCATGAATATCAGAGTATAGCCCTAAAACATGAGGATGGCATTTTGTAATAGAAAGGATATGTGAATGTTCTGGCAGTAGGAAAAAAGAACTTGTACTGTTCTGTTTATTCTAGACAATTTGGAAAAGCCCTAGTCACATTGAATCTAAATCAGAGTGTCTAAGAGAGAATTACAACAAAGCTGAAACAGGAGGCAAAAGAAGAGGCAGAATCCTTCCGATCTTTGTTGTTACACAAATGGGGTTTGGTTTGTACTCTTTAATTTGCCACTTACCAGCTTACATCTAAGAAGCAACCTTGTTTGGATTTCCACAAAGAATCTCATTCTTTTTTCGATAAAAAGACCTGGCAATAATTCTGTTGGCACTAGATGAAGAGCCTGCTTATTCCACTGGTGATGGTTTCTTTTGTTGTTATCTAGTTTAATGAAAACTTCATAAAAAAAGACTCTGAAAGTTTATGTACATTTGTTCAGGTCATATGCCAAGGCGTGACTTCTTATTGTAGAAGTCATTGCACCAGGGAGAAATGTGGTTAATAATAGCACTTTTTGCAAGCAGCAGTCTTTATTCAAAAGCATGAACAAGTGAAGCGAACTGCAGGGCCTGAGGCAGGCATGTGGGCATACAACAATTTTGACTTTACAGTAATTCATTGCAACTATTTTCTTAGAAACCTTTCAGGAAAGTCCTATGTAATCCAACAGGGAGGGAGTGCCTTTGCTCTTTAAAGTCAAGAAAGTCCTAAACAGCCGTGTCTTCTTTGTACACACTTTTTTTTATTCACTCCAAACACTGTAAAGCAGAAATCTAGTTCTCTAATTAACTCCACATAGCAGCCTTCAAAATTGCATTAGGAATATGGATTTTTTCTGTCAGTAGTACTGGTCAAAACTTTTTGAATTTTGCAACTTTTTGACAAAAAGTGGTGCCATTTTTTCCAGCATTCTCCCACTTGTCAAGTTCTGTGGTTTGTTGCTACTTCTTAACACACAGCTTTAAAGTCAAGGCTTTTAACAGAGCACATACAGCACAGTGACAAACCCAGTATCTGTTTGCAGCAAAGCTTATCATTCAATACGTTCCTCAGTCTTCGGCTCACAGTGCTTCACCCTCACGCCCAGAGAGGCACACAAGGAGGGAAGGTCCTTGCTGGGATCTGCGGTGACCTTTCAGCACGCTGAGCACACTAATTAATAAGGCCGGAGGATGTGGCTGCTGCTGGACCGCATAAGGCAAAGGCCCCCGGGAAGCACCAGCTCCTGCCCCGGTGGCCACAGCTCCTCCGTGTGCTGCGAGGCACTGCTGGCCGGGAGCACAGCCCCCTCCTCCCCAGCCAAGTTCAGGGCACAGTTGTATTCGTCCAGCTTGCCACGGCAGTGGTGTGCGTCAGGGTTGCTCCTGATGGCATGCCATCCCACTCGTGCAGGGAGGGACGCTCCCAGGTACCGCCACATCATCTCAGCTCGCGTGCCTGCCTCTGTGCCCCAGGAAGGCCAGCCTGGGTGCTCGGGGTGCAGGGGGACAGCCATGGATGTAAACACAGACGCGGTGCAGGGCATCTGCCCATGCAGCATTTTACCTTATATCTGTTAAAACAACTGGATTTACGGCTCCTAACTAATAAGGCTCAACAGTGCAAAGTTGGGATCTTTTCACATATTTCTCTGTGGAAGAACAAACTCCCCATTTTCCTGGTATATAATACTAGGCTAAAGCCTTTTCTGGTGGCACTCCATAGAGGCTGATGGAGCAGCACCAGAAATGAATTTGGCCTTACATTTGAAATTTGGAAAATTTTCCTTTTACAGCAGTTCTGTAAGTCCTACAGATTAGAGCTAAATGTAATTTCTCTCCACAGCCCTCCCCTCCCTTATCTTACTTCTCCTCTTTCTCTCTGCTCTCCCTGCCTCTGCACAAGCAACAGCTAGGGAAACATCTCAAGGGTGGAGTTGTTGGGCTTCTTTATTTCTTCATCCTCCTCTTAAAAGGACAGAAATAAATAAAATAAGATAACCATATTTTTCGCTAATGAGCATAGTCTAGTAGTTTGGTTAAATCCTAAAATAGATGAATCCCTGGCAGCCTCCAGATCAATACATGAGCAAATTCATCTTGAACTGAACACAAAAATCTCTAGGTCTCACAACACATTTTGCTAAAGTTAATTAAGTTCTACAAAACAGTGGTGAATTAGGTTAATGTGTAATTGCACACATTAAAAATGCCACCAGGCAGCTGAGAACTCAAGGGGTTGTCAGATCCCAGGAGATCCTGTTTTCACAACCCGTTCTCAGATCTCTTGCTGCAGCCATGCATATTGGATGCTTGCCTTTATGAGAGTGACAGTTTTCCAATACAAATGTTTTACACTTAGCAAGATTCAAATAAGAGGTGGATCTTGAAGCACTAGCAAGAACGTGAAACATTTCAATAGAAAATTCTTTTCAGAAGGGCTGCAGCAGCTCACATCTGAGATCTGACCAGCCTCTGTTAGGATGAGAGCTCTCCCAGGGAACAGATTTTTCTCCATTTGCCCCTTGGGGAGTTTCTATACCTCCCTCCAATGCCCTCATTGGAGCCAGGGCAGGATGTGACCGTGTGTGTATTTGGTGACATTCAGTATAGTCCAGTTCTCAACAATGCAGCACTTGCTCTGCCATTGTGCTCATAAAGCTCCTCTTTCAGGACTACGTACTCTGGTGTGCTGGGTCTCTGAATTAGGCAGACGATATTCTGAGTCTCACCAGGAAGGCAAGATCCTCTGTGCTAGTCCCTCAGCTAATGTAAAAAATGACTGATACTCTGTCCTCACACTCTGAGATCTGTATATGTATACACAGATAGACAGCAGTATCATTCTGCTGGATGGCTCCTACGAACAGGGTTATGCTGAAAGGTGGAAGGGTAATGTTAGCGATGATCTACAGTTGTATTTGTCAGTCAATGCAAAAGCCAGCCAAACAGGAAGACTGGCAAAAAGAAAGCATGGCTTGAAGTCTTGATCTTTGCTGTCTTTGTCTCCAGGAACCCTCTTTCATCTCCCGCATGGTAGGATAGTGTGAGTCATGGTAGGATGACAAGACATCTCAAGGATGGGTGGGGGGCAGACCCAGCAGGCAGAGGTTGGGGGAATTAGGGTGGTCTGCATGGGAGGTTTGGAAAGCTGGAAGAGATGGAGGACAAATGAGTAGCTGCATCCATTACAGCTCCGGAGAAGTAAGAATATGGACTTTGGGTCTCTATCTTCAGAAGGACCCATAAATTGGACCACTATTTCTACGCTAAATTTTGCTGAGGGATCAGGTTTTGGGATCAGGACTTTAACGAACAGAACCACAATTACATAATATTAATACCTATTTTGCAGATTATGTCCAAGTTCTGGAAAATACTTAGGAAGTTTGCTGGGGCAAAGTCCTCATGCAAAACAGAAAAGCCGTTTGATGGAAGCAAAAGTGCCACCTGTAAATCTGTTTGTGTGTGCATGCTTGTCAATTATCAACATCACTGCATTAATGAAATTTTCTTGTCATTCTTCTTCTTTTTCAAATAATACTTTAATTTTCCCTTAGACTCAGTTCACTGCTGACTTGATGTTATGTTACCATAAATAAACATACAGCAGTGTCTCGGGTACATCTGGCAACTAATAACCCTGTGGCATGAATAATCTTATACAAAAGAGACAAGGCTTAAGGCAAAGATACTATTTTCATTTCACCATCTCACTCACCCTTGACTTATTACTGGATTTGTCACTGTTTTCAGATCTAGAGGAAACAGAGCTGTGAGAGATCTAAAAGACCATTTTGTGCAGGGTGGACATACCTTTTTATCCTACAAGCCATGTGCCAAAACCTTTGAGTAATTAGAGCCTAACGACTTACAGGGCATTGCTCAGAGAACTTGGGGTGTGAGGTGACAGACATCTGGGAGTTTTTCACAGATACCAGATGCCAGTGGCTGGCGGGGGGCAGCCAGGTTGGTCTGAGCAGTCCTACCAGCTTTGCTTCCCTCACTCCTAGAATTAGAACCATAGAATGGTTTGGGTTGGAAGGGACCTTAAATATCATCCCCAACGCCCCTGCCATGGGCAGAGACACTTTCCACTAGATCAGGTTTCTCAAAGCCTCATCCAAGCTGGCCTTGAAGACTTCCAGGGAGGGGGCATCCACAACTTCTTTGGGCAACCTGTTCCAGTGTCTCACCACCCTCACAGTAAAGAATTTCTTCCTAAGATCTAATCTAAATCTACCCTCTTTCAGTTTAAAACTGAAAAAAAAACCCTTGTCCTATCACGACATTCTCTGTTAGAGAGTTCCTCCCCATCTTTCCTGTAGGCCTCCTTTAAGTACTAGAAGGCTGCTATAAGGTCTCCCCAGAGCCTTCTCTTCTCTAGGCTAAACAACTGCAACTCCCTCAGCCTGTCCTCATAGAGGAGGTGCTTCGGCCCCCGATCATCTTTGTGGCCCTCCTCTGGACCTGCTCCAACAGGTCCATGTCCTTCTTATGTTGGGGGTTCCAGAGCTGGACGCAGTACTCCAGGTGGGGTCTCAGCAGAGCAGAGTAGAGGGGCAGAATCACCTCCCTAGACCTGCTGACCACGCTTCTTTTAATGCAGCCCAGGATACGGTTGGCCTTCTTGACTGCGAGCACACATTGCCGGCTCATATTCAGTTTTTATCCACCGGTACCCCCAAGTCCTTCTCGGCAAGGCTGCTCTCAATCCCTTCATCCCCTAGCCTGTGTTGATACCAGGGGTTGCCCCGACTCAGGTGCAGGACCTTGCCAGAGCCACTGGGCTAGCATAGCCCTGCTGCCAATCATGTGAAGTGGCAGGGGATTTCTGCTTGTACTGCTTGCCAGCAGCATAAGATCAAGAGCTGAGACTGGTCACCCCTGATACTCCTGCTGTCTCAAGGGTACTGTTCCCAAAAATATCTTCCAAATGGTTGTGCTAATTTCATCCTCAATGACTCAAGCAAAGAGGGTTTCCCCATGGAATCCCAGAGATGCAGGAGACAAGTCTGGACTTGGATTAACTTCTGGTTTGGATGCTTTAATTTTTGTCCTTGATAAACCAGCAGACTATACAGACTACTCTTTTGCCTTGTTGTGTCTTGCCTTTCACTTCCTGACAGAAACATCCTCCTGAGATGCTATTCTTACTTGCTTTCAAGATCTCATTGAAACCCACTGAATTCGCCCCTCCTACCCTGTTTACCCAGATGAAGGATGTGCCTACTGGCTTCTTTTCTTGCCCTTTTATGTATCATTCCTTCTAACTTCCTCACTTTTTTTCTCTGATTTACCTCCAATTTATAAACACCTTTCAGGTGCACACAGCATTTCAGGCCATGCCAAACCTGTGTATAAAGCAGTGATCTCCAGCCCTGCCTTTGCATTTACAACGAAGACAGTCTAGCCTAAAAATATTGGGACAATCAGTGCTATCATATTACACTGTGGATTGTTATTGCGTTTTATATGAATACAACTCATGCCAAATGTCTCCTTGCCATTGAACGTCTGTATGGGATCATGAGATGACTTACGTTCCCTGTTCCAGTCTCATGGGTTGCTGTTCTGATGCGCTATCAGCCTCCAGGCTGACACCTGGTACCGTGCGGATCCCTGCCAGACCATGGTGCACGCCACGCTTGCCAGCCCTTGTTACAGACAGCAGGGGAAACTCAGCCTGAGACTTTCTACAGCAGTTCCCTTCCCCACCTCCAAACTCCAGACTGAAAAACAACATTTTGAGTTTTTTGCAAAGAGCAAATGTTGGCAGTACCACAGTAATCTAAAATCAGGCAATCGTACACTCCCATCTTTCCACCCCTCTTCTGAGAAACATCGATGCCTTTGTAGCTGTGCCTGATCCAGGTACAGATTGATATGGGCAGAGGAAGGGGGAGCAGACAAGGAGGCTCGCACCTGCACTCACCCACACTGCGTACAAATTCCCGTGACTCGTGTGACACAGTGACCGCCCCAACCCGCACTACTTTGTCAGGCCAGGTCCTGACACAATCATAACTGTCCTGGTTGCTCCCTTTTTCTTCTACAGAGAGAGTTCAGAAAGAAGACAAGGAGGAAGCATCAGTGCTCTTGTTTATTTTTGTCTTACCCCTCGGATGTTTTTGCTACTCTCCTGACACTCTTCTTGCTCCTTTTTCAGTACCACTTTCCTTCCGTCAAAGCAATTCTCTCCTCCCCCAGAACGTACCTGTTGACTAGTGGTTTTGTGCAAAAATAAATATTTGAATGCAAACATTTCAACCAGCACTTTTTATAGTTTTAATCAATCAAATATATAAATAGGGCAAATTTGCAGGGCAGCTGGCAGGTTTTCTGAGGGGTAGACTAGCAACGGAATGAGACTTTGCAGCATAGTAACATACAGATGTTGCAACACAGCTTGCTAAGGGCATAACCCGAAGTAGGAGAATTCCCCCTTCCACACACTAATCCAATTGTTTGCCAGCACCTCTTCTTTCTCAACTGCAGGGAGAGTGTGGAAATGCCTCGGAGCTTCATCGCAAGCGGAAAGATAATGAACAGCGATGAGTGGAAAGGCAGGAATGGAGATAAAGGCCTGCATACTGAAATAGCAATAACACACTGGAGTATATCCTGTTGTGATGTATATACTTTTCTCTTTAATTCCTCCCTTGGGCAGTTTGAGGATGGAAATGTTTTTCTCAGAGGAAGTATTCTCACTACTGATTTTATAGAGAAGCAGCAATTTCCGTAAATGGGGTAATACTGGAGAGTAGTTAAAGATCCCCTTGTCAGATATGAACCTGTGCTGTTAAATGCTGGTGCTGTCTAGGGAGAAGCATTGGTAGAAGCAGAAGGATTATAGGAAATGCCACGTGCACTGTTACAGTAAAAAAGCTAAGGGCCAAATATTCATTCCTGTGATGGCAGTACCACCCTTCAGTAGGTCAGCACTAAAGGACGCAGTTGTTTTTACAGCTTCAGCTTGCCCCCGTGCTTATACACCTTTTAATAATGTATTTCATTATTTTCCAGGGGATCATTAATCTACAGCTTTGGGTACAGATTGTATTATGCATATCAATGGTGCTCTATGCCACTCTGGGTATTGCTGTTCAATTTAACACGAGTGCCTTGCAGCGGTCCTGAGCCAGCCCTGGATACACCGGCTGGGGGACCAAAGGCATTAGCAGTACATTGCATCTCCTGGGCCAGATCTTCAGCATCTCCACCAGGAGCCTGCAGATCAGTAAAAAAAAAAAATCCAAACAGCAAGCTGGTTTAAAATCCTATCAGGCCCTTACCTGCAAGGTAGGGGTCCCAAATCATATTAATGTTATGGATTCCAGAGTAGGTGAGGTTTGACTCTGATCCATTTCATTTTTTTAATTGAAACTGACAGTCATTTATAGACTGGAAAAACAGTTTGTTGAAGCATGACTGCCAGATAAACTGCTTTATCTTTATCTACCACAAATGTGCCTGAAGTGAAGAGGAATGTCATGACCTGACTGTATGGGACAAGGAGTTATATGTCTCCCAAGAGCTGTGAGGAAGGGGGTGTAAAGCTAAAATCATAAATTTCCATAGTCCTCTGAGCAATATGAGGGGACCATATATTTAAGGATGCAAATGCGTATCAGCCTCATTAGCTTAAGTGTATTTTCTCATTTATGCCATCAGAGATTTAGCCCTATGTGTATCCTACCCAGTATTTTGAAAAGAATGGTGTTTTTTTAAAACAGTTTTTAAACACCTGCACACAACTCCCAAACTTTCTTCATAAATTAATTTGCTTCAAATTTTCCATATCTAAATCTTTCATTCAATAAAATGGCCTTATGTCAAATGTAATAGGTGTTTTTCTTCCCAGAAAAAAACTTGGCATCCTGCAAGTTAAGAATGTCTCCAGATTCTGGGTGTTTATGGACCATTTCCATCAGGGTGTTTGTTTATTCTGGATCCAGTCCAGGACACAAGGCTGGTCCTAGATGGCTGCTGTTGACAAGAGAACAATGTGTGACTGATCATGTGAGATTATTCTGATCACAAAGCACCTACACAGTTTATTTGTGCACTGGGGCAACTCAGAAGCACATATAAAAAGTCCTCAAGATTCAAACATCTTGCTTTTTCCATAGAGAAGAATATAAACAGCTAGCAAGGGGACAAACAGAAACACTAGGCTGTGAGGCAATACTTGACTTTCTCGGAAAGTTCAAAAGGTTACAGTCAGCTGCTCCCTTTCTCAACCTGTCTGTGTGGCAGGGATTTAAGTTGCAGTCCTTGGTGCCACCCACACAGTTTGATAAGCCTCTCTGAATTTCACACTTTGTTCTTTCTGGCCAAAAAACTCAGGAGGGGAAATGTGGCATCAGACCCAAGCAGAAGGTGCACAGAGCGCACGTTGGTCTGCATCGGGAAGCTGCAAGGTCTTTGTTACAACACAGGGGGGACCGCTGAAATGAGTGAGGATATTCAGGATATTACACATGAAATTGCCAGTGGTGGATGCTGGGACTGTGCTTTCCCAGTACTGGCAAAGCAGCCTTGAGTTGAACTTGTAACCCTTGCACACATATCTGTATCGGTTTCTCAAAAGCACTTCAAGGATTTAAATGTCTAACTTGTATTACGGTCAGTGGGACTGAAGCATGTAAACCCTCTAAGCAGTCATGGAAATTTCACCATCAGTAACCATTTTTCACAGCACTCCAAGGGATTATCCCTGATACAGAAACTTGAAACAGAGAAAATCCCAAAAGCATGGCAGGGAGTTGTGTTTTCCTGCGTTCCACACCTTCACTTTACATGGTCCTTTCTCTCTGAGTGGAGCTTAGAGGTGCTTTTCCAGCATTTCCACTGCAAGCCCTCATCTTTTCCTTGTAAAAAATGCTCTGGGCTGAAATTTAGTTTCAGATATGTCTAAAATTAGTAGAAATTAAATGAACAATGTAGGAATGAAATAAACCCCCCAAGTTCTTTGTACTCAGACCTTGGTTTGCATTCCTCTTGCCCTAAACTAATATTGTTTACAATGTTCTCTCTTTAATGTAGCCTGAAACGTCTGATCATGGTTAAAAATAACAATCTTTGGAAATATTCACACTTAAAATATGATTGTGCTTCTAAAGTAACTGCTTCCTCCTAAGACACTGCAGTGTATATATACATCCCTTTCACAAGAATGCAGATTATAAAAGATCTTTTTTATAACGTTATACTCAAAATACCACAAATATATGGATGGACTTCAAAGGAGACAATAGGCTAATCCTTGGGATAGGGAAAAGTCCCTGTATTGTGTGTTTGTATGCTAGACTATATCAATGCCAAAGGATTCTGTCTTTTCTTATGCATTATAATGAATTACCAGGTGGATGAAGTACCATATTTTTTTGCAATAACTAGTGGTTACACGTTTAAACAAGCAAACATAAAAACCAGAATCAGCAGCAGTATGGGTTTATAGCTAGATATAATCAACTTATAGGGGAGACTTCCCCAGGGCTTTTCTTTTGCCCATTAGACTCTCCACTTCTGTGCCTTATTTTACGCAGCGTGGATGTGGCTGCAAGCTGTCACGAGAATTCTTCTGAGAGAATTTTAATTTATAAGAAGTTTTGCTATAGGAATGAAATATGGTACCTACACCCAAAATTCTCCGGCTGACAGCAAAGATTATTTCAAACAGCTGTCTAGGTGCTTTTAGAGAAGTTCATCACAACTCACCACAAATTAAGTAAATAAAGATTACAGTAGCAAAAGCAAAAATTCTTGTAAACCACTTACAGCATCAGTATAGACCTGTGGCCAGGACATCTGAATTCAGAGACAGTCTGAGCTAATATGCACTCATTTCTGGAGGCTGGGATTATGATACCTGTAGTGGACCCAAGCACAAGCTTTTTGTGTGGAGAATGTGAATGGAAATTTATTCAATTAGCAGTAAAGAAGGGAATGGGTAAATGGAACAATAATTGTGTTTAATAAGTCTGGGTCTTATGTGGTAAAGCTTATACTTTGGAGTGTAATATCAACTGGAAAATATTTAGCTGTCAGATATTCAGGAATGTGTTGGTTAAAATGGTTTCAGAGAGATTTCACAGAAATTCTCCAGTCTCTCAGTGGTTGAGTTTACAATAAGATTTTGCAGCCATATTCCTTTCTTCTGAGTCCTGCCTATGTGCAGTACGGGGTCACCCTCAGGAGAGATCTGTGAAGAAAAAAGGCAGCAAAACTGGCATTTTTTTGGGTGCAAAAACTAGTTTCTGATTCACTAACCTAGGCCTCAAAGACTTCAATTCGATTCGCTGTTTACCTCAGGTTTCTTTCTTACTTTCTCTGCAGTTTTTCTGGTTTTAAGACTAAGCCAATTGCTGGAAGAGATGCTGTGAGGTTGGACAGGTTGCAAGGTTCTAAGATGATCTGATGTTATTGTAACAGATCAAGAGAAAAGATAATAGCTAAAATAAGGA
Source organism: Fulmarus glacialis (assembly GCF_000690835.1). Classification (NCBI taxonomy): domain Eukaryota; kingdom Metazoa; phylum Chordata; class Aves; order Procellariiformes; family Procellariidae; genus Fulmarus; species Fulmarus glacialis. Next base: position 19,203 of record NW_009211034.1, read on the forward strand.
AAAGAGTTTTACAGAGTTCACATCTCATAGTGCGCATCAGCTGTGTACGAACCTGAGCTCCTCTAACTCCAAGGGTTTGCCTGCCGTGGTAGGACCAGAATGGCGGCAGCTGTGCAGCTGCTGAGCCCAGTGGGTCTGTCACCTTGTGCTCGCCGGCATTGCGCTTGGGAGGTGCAAGAAGCTGGGTCCAAAAGCAGCACAGCCTTCAAGCCCTGCATCGCAGGAAGCAGCGTGCTGAAATGTTTATGCTTCTCCCAGTTCTGCCGCTATCGGGCAACTCTGCGCACATCCCAACCATGAGTTTCTAATGTGGTGGGCTCTGAATATATTTTATGCCTCACAGTGTAGGATTAAACTCTATTATTAATCATGACAGCTCACTATGTTTTATCCTTGCCAGGAGTCTTGGCTGGCATATCGTTGTCTCCCTGTAACCAGCCCCATATAACGCCTTTTGTGTGTGTGTGGGCAAGGCCCCCTACCAGTGCCTGTCATCGGTGTTGCTGGTCCCCTTTCCTTCCCAGAGTGCTCTGCCTTCTCCGGCGTGCCGCTCCCCAGGCACAGCCCCCAGGGGATACACCATCCTTCCCGTGGCACTGGCATAGGACAATTTGCCCAGATCACCCAGAATGCATCAATATAAGTGCAGCTACCCAAAATGACAGGGAGAAGTGGAGGTGAAAGTACATTTTTGCCAGTGGAAAAATTATATTGCAGAGGCACCGACCCCTGTTTTTTTTTGAAACTGTCTGTGTTTCCTTCACCTACCAAGTGAAAAAATTATGGGTGTGATTCAGCCTGTCCTGACCATACACTGTAATTTGTCTCAGTGGCTTCTTTCATAGGGAGGCACAGCCCTGACGCTAAGGAGGGGAGATCTGAGCCCTGTGTCCCTCCTTCTGTGTCAGTCACATGGTGAAAGTGTCATTCTGCTATAATGCATGACCCTTATGATTTCTGCCTTTGTCTTGCCAGTGTGTAGGATTGAGCAGGCAAAGACAGGTCGTTGTCCTGTACCTGAATGTACAGACTCCTGGTGCTACGGAAGGGGAAAGGGAACAGAGATTATCTATATGGTAACTACCTGCGTCTGACTGGTAAATTCATTTGTAAATTCATATCTGGTCCCTTCCTCAAGAGGCATCTGAGGTGCTCAGTCTGTCATTATTAGGACACACGAAATCTGGCAAGGCACTGTAAAATTATCTTTTTGATTCAGAAATTTCACTTCCCATATTTAATTTTAAGAGAATGTTGGTTATTTCCTTGGTCTAAATAGCACCTGTGCTTGCTGGGTTGACACAACAGCTGCCCATCCAGCAGCCGCATGCTGCCAGACTTGGGACACCCAAAAAACGTCTTCTCTGTGTCACAGAGCATCCTGCAGAGCTCCCTGGGAGCCCACGGGGCTGGGAGGTGAGGGGTGGCAAGCCTCTGCCTGGCATATCGGCTCAAGCCTGGAAGTGCCATAGCAGCATCCATGGAGCACTGTGCTGCCTTGCCCATGGGACTTGTTAGAGATAACAGCCTTCAGCGGTGACTGCACTGCTTCCAGGACTGAACTGGCTCACCCAGAGGCAGCTCACGAGCCTCTGCCACTGCCCACGTGCTCTGTGGTCTTGGCTCCTTCTTCCAGTTGGAGCTCCCCAAGCAAAGCAGAGATGTCACTTTGCAGAGCACCAGCTTAGCACCAAGCTATCCTCACCTAACCTGCCTTGGCCATTAGCTACTGCTTCCTCCTCAAATGTTATCTCTTACAGCACTGGTGACATTGCCACTTTGTCATTAGCCTGAGAAATACCGATACCACCCAGTGCTGTTATGTCCTTTCTCCAGAGGAAACATATTTATGCTTGGGAGGACAGTGACGAAACAGCTGCAAAGCCCTTTTACCTGTCAAGTCTGAGGAAAAGTTTATGCCAAAACTGTCCTGTAGGGAAGGGAAACACACTATAAGATCATTGTTTTCACCATCTTGAATAACAGAAAAAACTTTATATTTAATCCGTCTAGTCTGAGGCTTCTTTGTGCAGCTCTGAACAAGATGGAGGCCAGGGAAGCGAAGTGCCTGCTAGCAGCAGCAGTGGCAGTGGGAACAGCACAACACGGCTCAGACACTGAGCCCCCAAAATACAACGAATCATATCAGCTGCATAACCATAAACAAGCAGCATTGCGCAGCAGTATTCCCACTTCACTAAAGTCGTGTCATACGAGTTGTATTCCCGTATTGCACAAGCAAAATTTGTCATGAACCTGATGACCAGATTGTCCTCCCCTGATTAAAATGTCCCCGCGTCCCTTCCCCAAGTAATAAAATGTAGCTGCAAACTGAGCTGCCGGTGCGACCTGCTTTGCTCGGCACATGTGGTGTGGCAGCGCTTCCCGCCAGCCTGTCCACCTGTGGACAGTGGTGCTAACATCATCGCAGCAGCAAGGACTTTCTTCTGGTCCAGGAGGCAGACTGGAAGTCTGGATACCCCAGAAAAGCTCCTCACTCTGTCAGAGAATTCCATGTGACACCAACAAAAGTCTTCATCTTTTCCAGCAGTGTCTATGCCATGTTTCTGGCATGAAACTCAATCTGAATTTGAATCCACATCCACTTGGTACCCATGCCTGTCCTGGTCAGATAGTGAACCCTTGAAGGCTGTATCTCTTACTCAGTGTTTCTGCAATGTTATGGGCTATGATCTCAGCTGAGGATTTCAGGCCCTATCATCATAATAACACAATACAATATGTTCTTCCTAGTGTCTAAGGTTTTCCTCCACCACACTTTCCTTCCAGTATTGCTAAAATAGCAAAGGTTTTCTGCCCTGGGGAGGTTCTGAGCTGTCACCCAAAAGTGGAAGAAATTGTTAACATTGTAGCTTTGCCTCCACAAGCCTCTGGAGCAACAGCATCCAGATTAAATGTATTGACTTGCCTATTGCAAGAGGAAATTCCAGTAAGAAACCTGTTTCTAGCAGTTCCAGGTGGCTAGCACAGGCATAGATCTTCATGCAGTCTGTTGGTTTCTGGAGCAAATGGCCTTTCTCATGAAATCAAAAGAGGCCAATTCAAAATGATAGAAATCGGGAGAAGTCAAAAGATAAAGGACATTAATTAAAGTTAGTAAGGCATGCAGGGAATTTGGCTTCTTGCCATCAAAATGAAAGATAGCCATCAAAATGAAAGGGGACAAAACAATTCTGAAATTTTTTATTGGATCTGATGGAGTCAGAAAGGTAAAATATCCCGAATTCAGCCAACCAAGCAAATCTGATCTTTACCTAAAAGCACATCTAACACATAATAGGGGCATTTCCCCCCTTTAATGCAGGCCAAATCCATCTTAAAAGATTCCCTATCACTTCATCAAATTTGGCATATGACTGAACAAAGGACATTGTACCACACTCAGCTCTCCGTTACATCATTGCCACTGCAATAGGGTGGGACTGAAGCGACTGGGGGATGCATTTGCCGTGTTATTTGTATGAGGAAAATAGCTGTGCCTTGCTCCCAAAGAGAAGAGGGCAAAAAGCTCCTCTGTCTCTGTACTTCTGCATGTAACTTCTTACCTATGCACCACTTTCCCATTACTTCTGTGAATGTAAAAGAGCAGACACCTCTCTCAACAATACGATCAATGCAGTCATTGTCAGGCTCACAGAACTTGTTCCAAAAAGTTTCCATTTACAACTAGTAGATCAAGTTGTGAGTTGCTGTATGGGCTTTCTGTACTCATGAAGACCGCATCAAAAAGAATCGGCATAGTAAGCTGTCTTGAAAATAGAGAGATGTAGTGTATTAGGCAGCTGAATAATTAATGCAGGCACAACAAGCATGTTAAGTCATCTATTTAACTCTATCAGCAAAATAAATAATTACACACTACTTCCCTTCCTCAGAAAACAAAGTTTAAGAGGAAATGATTAACGGTAATGACTGCTTTTGTGCTTGTGGCACACATGTCTGTTGAAATGCTCTAGCATTTCAACATTCAAGGGGGTTCTTCAAAATAAGGGAGAGACTCCCATTGGCAGCAGAAGGTTCAGGATCAGAGCTGGAAGGTCATCTATATTGCTATAAATAGCAATTTTCATATAAGTGACTCCTAGCTCATTACAGAGCTATCTTATGCTCTCTCATCCTTTATATTCTTCCTAACTTCAAGCTTTTAGTATAAAAGGCATCATAAACTGAGGTGAAAACAACTGTAAATAATTCTTTTGCTGTGATTCAGTGATGAAGTTCATAAAACAGTGGTTGTTTTCACTGTGTCCATGTGGGGGTTTAGCCCTCCAGCACTGGATAACTGAATCTTAGTACACACCTGGATGACTTGGTCTGTTGTCCTGAACACCATTAGAGATGCCGGCCTAGCTGGATGTGATTTGACCAGAGGTGAGCAGGCTTTGCACTGCCTGTATCAAGAGACATTCAGGTGTGTTCTTCTGACATTTAAGAAAATACTGGCATTAAGAAAATAGTTCAATTAATCTCCCCAAATATTTAAATTATGGTTTCTTTGATGGGCAAGGTCAAAGGGATTTTTATTTTGTGTACATGCCATTTTAGTGACCTCATTACACACAGTGATAGTTTCTGTCACATCTTTTTGCTGCCCAACCATAACTTTTCCTTTTAAAAATAAGTAGTGTGAAAGGGATACAGAAAACATTTTCTAGGATATTGCTCAATATATTCAGTGTTGTGACCTGGAGTATTATACGACCTGAAGGAAGGAGAATTTACAGTATGTCGGAGTGATTTTGATTAAAAAATATGTCCAGAATTATGAGAATGGCATGGCTGAATGGCGCAGAGCTCCATGGAATGAGATGATGAGTCTGGGAATTGAAGAGACAAATCAGGTTTTTTATGAGTTCCCAGTGATGCTGTCAAAGAATTTAACTGGGAGGAGGCAGGGCAATATTTAGTATCTATTTCAAAATGGGTCTTAGAAGTTACTTCTTTTTGGCATAGCATCATAGTACAGTATTTGATGAATGGACCAGGTAACTTAGCACCACTGAAAAAAAAAAAAAGGCCAAACAGCAAGATATTTACACACTCTAGCACACTGAAGCAAACAGGCTAATTGCTAGTCACCATACCGATCCTGGGCTGCCTTTACCTCATCCCCTGAAAATGAGGGAAAGATTCACACACCTCCTGAGCTAGCGAAATCCCAGTTTGCAGCAGCTTCTCACTCGAGTTAGCAGGACAAGGAAAAAATACTCCGAAGTTAGCAAAAATGTGCCAGCTCCCACTGGACAAAAGAAAAATCAGACCTTGTCTGCACACACAGCAACAGGCAGTGACCTGTGTTTCCTGTCTCACCCAGCGCTGTCTGCTCAGAGATGAGGTGACTTTGCAGTGACTTTTCATTTCCCAGCCTCCAAAGCAGCTAGAGAAATCCCTGTGTTACAGTATGTAATTAAGGGGGGGATAGGCTGACTGAAGGACGGGTGCAATTAAATGCTGGGAGGGCGGGGAGCAGAACTAGATAAGGCCACTACATGATGAGAATGTGTTTATCTGTCACATCATTTACAATGCTTAGGCACTTAAAGGAAATAAACAATGACAGAGTCCATAAATCTTACCGTTAGCCACCGAATAGCCAACTCTGTATGTTTTATCAAGTAAGAAGAAACACGTATTTCATCACAATCACACCTTCACACTGACCTGGAATTGGAGCAGTGTAATTACATATTAACTCTGGGTTTTGGTACTTTAGGGATTTGTAAAACAGGAACTAATTAATCTAATTGCTAACTGCAAGAAACGAATTTTGCAAAGCTGCTCAATTGCTATTCCTTCAGAGCAGAAAGCAGTTCAATAGGAAAAGTGCTACCATAATAAGTCTATTAAATAATCCTACAGGAGCTTAGGTGTGCAAAGAATAAAAGATATGATTAAACTTGATTCCTTTAGTTTTTCTATTGTTTGAACTAAAGCAAATAGATAGATAGGAGCAAAGTGGAATAGGCACAGAGAATGCAGCATTCTGCCACCATTGAATTCCATAACAAAATTCCCACTAACACAGAGGGGATAGAAAGGATCCTGTCTTCCTGTGAGAGATCTTCAAAAACAAGGAGTACCTGTGATTTCAAAGAGTGTAAAAGTTTGAAGAGTGGCTAATGAGTGTCTTCTTCCAAGAGCAGAGAGCTGCAAACAGGTCAAAAGAATGAATTCCAGCTTCACGCTATTGATAGGCACAGGAATGGGGGAAAAAGCCGTAGAACATCTTAAAAACCTAAAATTGACTTATGGATTGAATGTAAGCCACGGGATGAAAGCAGTGGGACAGATTTTGTTCCAGCTTTGCAGAAACATTCCCTTGGAGATCAAGGAATCTGACAACACCAAATCCATTTTCCATGGCAGGGTTATGCGAATGGGAGAGCAGAGCCAGGACTTTCCTGGGGAAGCCGGTCGCAGCCTCCACTGGGAAGAGAGCAGGAGCGTATGGAAAGGGAACAAGGCATTCCCTACGAGGTGAAGGTGGGGCAGGTTCTCCCCCTTGCTACAGAGCTGCGTGTTTCCACACCCAGAGATGACGTTTAGGCTTGGCTCCCACTGCAGCTTTTCAGTTTGTTTTGGGGAATGCCTCAGGAGGGTGAGAGGGCTCCTAGTACAGCGACAGCCTCACAGATTCCCAGCTCGCTCCCAGGTACGCGCTGCCCACACGCCTCCGAAGGGACCTGCATGCAAAGAGCCAGGAGCCTGGCAAGGGTGCCTGCAGCACTGAGAAAGGTGATAGTTTAAAAGGAAATAGCAATTGAATGTGTAATCAAGCTGAGATCCTTTACTTTTGCCCACAAAAGGACTAATCTCCATCACCATAACTGAGCTACAGAGCACACTTTCAGTAGCAACTCTGCATGGAAGAAGACTGCCACCTTCCTGTTTTTAAACCAGACCCCCTAACCATCCTTTTCACCAGCAGCCTGCCCTCCTTTTGCAGTTTTTAATACACCCAGCTCACAATCCTACTCTTTTACAACTTGAATAGACAAATTATCATTGATATATAAATGAAAAGCAGGAGAAAACTACTGAAAAGAACATGGATCTGACTCCAGTAAAAGAGAAGCGCTGTGTTCATTTGTCGGAAATTCCATTTTCTCCACTCTCTCTCAAAACCGTGTACAAATTAGACATTTACATGATAGATGAGTATGTTCCTTTCTTAGGGAAAGTACTCTGCTGGAACTCGGAGCTCGGGTAAGTTTCATGTAATGTGGCCGTTGCCAAGGAAACTACTTGTTCTTAATTGAATAGTAGAGAAAATATTTGTGTAACTTATTGGCACATAAATTAAGGTTGCCCTTGAACAGCCTTAAACTCACACAACCTTTTTTTTTAACCAAATTGTCCTAGTTTCTTAGATTTTCTTTTAATGCACAAACATCACGGAAGAGTCACAAGATGCCAGTGGCCTCTTCCCCAACTCTGACCACTGTTAAAGTTGCACGATGCTTAACTTCAGCACCTAAAAGAGAAAAAGCTTGACTATGACAGCAGAGATGACAATAAAATGCCAAGCAAGTATGGGTTAAGCAGGAAAAAGGTAATAAAAGAAGCTGCTGTGGATAAAACTTCTCCCACAAAGAATTCCACATCCTCAGTGATAACAGTGATGATAACCTCAGTTTGTCCACACTGGTGTAGCTCCAGTGAAGTCAATAGGTTCATGCTGATTTACATCTGCTGAGCCTTTTATTTTTTTTTTTGTCTTTGCCTTGCCACTGGTTTTTACTATTCATTCAAATTAGTATTGGTTTCTGAAGGACAAAAGAAGTGGTTTTCCAAAACAAGTATTGTCTTTCATGCAAAATCTGAGAGACTGTAAAACCCCAGGACATGCTGGTTAAGTTAAGCAGTCCTCTGCAGCTACTGATGTGCAGGAGCGAGAGACTTTGCACGGGAAAGACTTTGCAGCTTCTTAGCAAGGGAAAGGACTAGATCACCTTACCCTTAACTTTCCATTCCCCGTATGCCTCCTTCCTGGGATGCTGCTGGGAAACTGGGGAGCATTGTGGACCGGCTATACCAGATGCTGAAGGTGCATGCTCAGTTCAGTAATTCTTTTTCAGTTGTTTCTGGCAGAAAGAAAAAGCATTTAATATCTTGCTCTTTAACAGGAACTGACAGTAGGGAGGCCTCTCAAAACCAAATAATAGATTATGTTGCTTGAAAAACATGAATTTTTCCTTTCTTTATCTCTCCCATACATAGGATGCTCATCAGATTTCATCTATAATATTTCAAAATGTTAATGTCTAATTTAGTTGAAGCTTCTCTGGAATGGTCTCATTAAAGTGCTTCACAAAAAGGAGGTAATAAAAGAAGGGTAATTAGATTGGGATCTTGTAAGGAATCAATTAACACCAGCAAAAGTTAAACTAAACTATTTCACTCTCTCTTGGTAAATTGTCTTCTCTTAAGCCATGGTCCTACTATTTTGGAGACAAGGAACAGTTCTTCCATTTATCAGGTCCTGCAGGAGACCAGTCATCATCCTGGATTGCATGATCCCTAGGACACAGCTGCTATATTAGATGTCTGCAAAAATGCCTTTAAATAATAGACCACTGTAATACTTCTCATGTAGTCCCTTGCCACTAATTGATTTCATTTTCTTAATGAAATGTGGCTTTTAAAGTTCAAACAGAAAGCAGATTCTTATCCAAGTCATTCCTCCTTCCACTAAAGGTGAGGGAGGATAGTGGTGAGTTTGGTGTCCTTTCAGTTAGTGAAGAGTTAGTGCAGAGTCTATATATTCAGATAACTCAGGATAAATATTAGTTAATTCAGGGTTAGGTGCCTGAGTTTATGTCACATAAACCCTCTGAATAAAAATGTGGCAAGATGCTATGAGAGCAGGGCAGGGAGCCCAAGCAGCATCATATAGGTGACCCTGTCATTTAAGTTGAGCTTGTATTAATAATGGTCCTTAACAAGCTGTCAATCTCGAAGGAGAGCCTTTTGTGCCTTTTCCTTGATGCTTTTGTGTTCGCTTACTCGATGGCCACAAATCAGCCCTAGCTGAGCTACGGTCAGTCCTAGGGCAGCTTGGGAAAAATGAAGCTTCTTTCTCCTTGTCTTCCCTGTGCTCTTGCTTTTTTCCCCTTTCTTTGCCTTTCACTGACACACAAATCATAAAAATTGCAGGCTGGGGGTCAAGCTGCGTAAAGCAAGCAGGCACCAGTTTCCTCTTTGTTTCAGCACAGAGCACAGATGGGAGGGGGAAAACTGCAGTTCCACTGAGATAATTGCCATTAGAGTAGAAAATCCAGAAGTATCCTGATGACACTGGGAAACAGAGGGTGTTTTTCAGTTAGTGGGAAATCCAAATGGATTTAATACCTGCTGAAAAGTAATAGCAAACAACTCACTGAGTAGTTAAGCTCTGCTCCACTTTTTCTACCTTTTTCTGTTAAATTAAAAACAATAATAAATCAAAAACCCCACCATGCTGAGGACCAGAAAATAACCTGCATGTTTGGGTAGGCTGCAGCAAAGCCTGGTACTTTCAAAACCTCATGGCCATCGGTGCACTGGTAAAGGAAGCAGGGATGGCTTGATCTTCCTCCATCACCCATTCATGTCTGCTGGTGGCCTATTCCTGGACTCCAGGCAACTGAAGCACAGAGTGAGAAGTGCAAAGCCTACCTGGGATAAGGATGCTGGTATCAGCCGCACTTTCAGAGCTGTGTTCTCAGCTACTTCAAGATACAGTGACACAGACCAAGTTTCTCACTTGGCTCATTAAGCTTGGCTTGAGGCCTGTCTCAAGACTGGGCTTGCTCACTGTCTATGATCCATCCCTTCAGACACAATATCTAAGAGGTCACCATGGTGTAAACTCCAGCAGGCTCTGGAGACAGCGGGCCACAGTGTCTCCTGTGTCTCACAGGCTCCGACCTGCCTCTTCGTACAATCTGGGTGGATGCAAGGCAGAGCCACGCACACCCCAACCCTGCAGGCTTTGAGCCCTGTCTGCAGCCCGACTGCAGGCAACAAAGTGGACAGACAGCATGGGGGTTACAGACCACAAGATCTCTGGTGTGGTGATGCCTCTTCCACAGCCCAGCTCACAGTGTGGTGCAACGTGACCTGTGCTGCCCAATTGTTCTTGCTGAGCTTGGCTGCACCCTCTGCTCTAGCACCACCATCAAAGCGGCATGCAATAGGGAGGGTGTTTGCAGAAAAGCTTCTGCTCAGTCTACCCAGTCTCACTAGATTAAATCCTTTAGGATAGGTTCAGTTTACCTTGATTTGCATTGAAAGTCGCAGTTTAGTGACTGCAATGCTGGTTTGCGCTGTGACAACTCTCTTGACATTTCACTAGTCTAAAATCTGAGTTGTAGAGGAATTTAAGCACTTTGGCAGCTGGCAGGTCTCACAAGAGGTAGAGGTGAGGGGAGGAGAAGGAGGAGAAAGAAAATACTCTTTTTCTCTCAAGTACCTTCTTGCACCCAGCTTGCATGCAATTACCCATAATGACCAGGAGCATGGATGTTCCTACTTATTAGAACAAGAGGCACCTGGCTCTTTGAGACAGGAATTCAGATTATTTTTGTTAGCCATCAACATTTTTGTTTTCTCCCTCACTCCCAAGTATGCATGTATCTTGTTTGGAAAGGAGCTGCTTCCTATGAAAATTGTATTTTCCCTTGAATGCTCAAAATCACAAAAATAACTTGAAAAACACAACTGGTATAATGGTTGAGACAGAAAAAAAGCTAAGCATCGTGTCAGCACCAACACACAGAGAACAGTAGATTTGCAGGTGAACCACATTTGGTTTCCCCCACACCGTGTGTGCAGCAACTTCTGCCCCAGATTTTGTTTCCTTTTTTGCCATCGGCATGAGCAAACTATTTTCTCACTCTGTTCCTGTGTTCTGATCGCTGCCGCCAGATAATAATCCATACCTACATTTTGGTATTGTGAGAAGCATTTAACTTGTGCAAAGACCTTTGGCATCTCAGATGAAAGGACATTTAGAAGTGAAAAGTATTTTATTACCATTGTTATTCACTTGTTTGAAAAGCAAACCTCAGCTTGACAAGACTCAGCTAAACAAATACCACCCTATGCCTGAGAGGCAGCAAAGCCCAAAACAATTAGAGAAACCACCTACCTCTACAAACTTTGGGAACTGAATAAACTACTAAGATCCAAATTCCACTTTTGGTTGTTAACAAGCCTAGTAAAGTGATGAAAGACTTCTTTTCCCTTACTTGCTTTAATTAGGTGTAGGTTTTTTCACAGTCAAGATTGTTCCCTTTTCAGCCCAATTTTTCTGTGTATGTCTTATAACATGATTTTTTAAAGGAAAATTAATGGAAGCAGCTAACTGTAGTGATCTACTTGCATAACGGTGTATCCAAAATCAGGAGCTGACTAAGAGCCTTCTCATCAACCTTTGTGCGTCCAGTGACAACTGGTCTCATTTTTGTTTCTTGAGCCACACTTTGCTCACAGGTAAGGCATCTTCTGTTTGAAAAGATGCATGGG
>NW_009211034.1:30761-54736 GCF_000690835.1 Fulmarus glacialis
TCCTCTACAGTTCTATATAAAAAACAAGTTTCTGCTTCTTTACCTTATTCTGATATAACAGCCAACAGATTGAAGAAAGCTAGTGACTACGTATTGATTTTAATCATAACTTGAACTAGCCAAGGCCCAGCTAGTTGGTCTTAACTGTGGCAGCAGAGCAGCCAGCAGACGCCTGCAGAATGGGAGTGTGAGGTTCACCCTGCAGCCAGCCTGCCCTGGCTCAGTGGCACCGAGATGCTGCCCAATCTGGGGAGGGCACACACAAGCATTGCACAAAACAGAGGAAGGGGATGCATGCAAAATCTTTGAGAACTACCGGAAATCCACTTAATTTGTGACCTATATTACATCTGACACCAGATATTCAAGGTTAAAAAAAAAAAAAATGCCCATCAGTTTCTATTCACAGACACCACTACCTAATGAAATGAGAGCAATAGTTCTCTCGATTTGTTTTATCTATCAATAAGGCATTAGAGATCTATTACAGTCAAGGAATAAAGATGCAGACAGGTTCATCCTGCTACACGCTGAACTGGATACTTCAGCCTATTATCTGGTTTTGGCTTTTGTGTCTTGATGAGTGTGATCTATTTACTAATGGAGTTAAATGGAAGCAGAATTAGGTCTCTTAAATCAGGTTGGCTATTGTGGCTTTTTACATGCCATTATCATATCAGTATTCACAGCCTCTACTTTAACTTCCAAATTCAGCTTGAAAATATTTTAAACCCAGGAAGGGAAGTGTATCACGTATGGAGCATTCATATGCCAAAAGTATTTGTCCTAATTAATCTATGTTAATTTTCTTTTCACATAAGTCATACTCAGAAGCAAATGCAGGACTCATAGCTTTGCAGTAAATTACCCCACTGTTTCTCAAAACAAAATCAGTCAACAGGTTTTATTTTGCTGATAATAATATGCAAAATGGCCTGTAGATAGGGTGCTGAAGAATGCAAAGATTTTACTATTGAGATGCTGGACTTTGACTTAATTTATAAAGAAAAAGCAGTTTGGGGTTTTTAGCAGCTGAAGTAAAAGACTTTCTCATTCATCATTCTTGGGTTTGTCAAGAGAGGGATCACAAAAAGGCAGTCTTTCAATAGCAGGTCTTGGCAGGGATTTAAAGACTAACTGACAATAGTTTGGAAGTGGGACCTTTATCAGCACTGCAGGTAATACCGCTCTTAGCAAATTACATGAGGAAACTTGCCAAGGCTAGAGGGTCTGCAGGTCATCTGGAGGAGCTGTTTGAAGCTTTATCTATTTAATAAAAAAAACTCAGAATGCCCTTTTCACATATTAAAGCCCAATGAAAGGGCACTATCAAAAGCAGATTTTCTGATAATGGATAGGCACAGGTGGCTTCCATTATTGAAAAGCATCTTGGAAATATTAAGAAGGTAAAACCAATGGGCCTACAAGTTTTGGTTTTGGGAGTATTTTAGAGTGACGTTGCCCTTTTGTGCATTCATCATGCACTGACATAATATTAATCACAGAGCAGCTGGAACAAGTACTCTTCAACACCTTCCTGCATCAAATCCCATTCAAGCTTAACTTGTCCCATCTGTTTCATTGCACAAGACAGCTTTGAGATTACTACACTTCCAGTCAGCAGCTATTGTCTAGACTGATCAAAGGAACTTCATACTCGGTTTTAAAAGCCAGGCTTGAAATAGGAATTAAGATAAATAAGATAAATAAGCCTGCTGATTTCCACCAGGCAAGGATGCATAAGAGATCTAACCAAGAGAAAACTTTCTAGGTAGTAAATTCTGGAAGCAATTGATGACTGTCACCAAATTAATCTTTGACCTGAAGGTAATCATAGACCTGATTCGGCATGCCGTCAAATGAATATCAGGTGGTTCCGGTCCAGGGTGAGAGAAGAGAGACAGTGCTAGGGGTGGAGGCAGGGAAGCCCAGAGATTTGTCCCACATGTGCATATGGGAGAATGGCCTTTCAGCTCCACACCTGAGTTTGTGAGGAAATCAAAGAGCCATAGAAATGTCGGTTGGACCTCTGGGGGTCTCCAGTCTGACCTTCTGCTCAAAGAGGCCTATCGCCAGCACTAGATCAGGTCAACTATGACTTTGTCTAGCCAGGTGGTGAAAACCTTCAAGAGTGGTGATTTGAACACCTCCCCGGGTAACCCACTCCAGTGCTGCACTAACCTCCTGGTGAAAATGCTTTTCTTAATGCCCATCCTGGACAACCTGTGCTGCAGCTTGTTGCCGTTGCCCCTTATCATATCATCTACCGCAGCTAAGAAGAGTTCAGCTCCTTAGTCTTAGTAACTCTCCTTTAAGAACTTGTAGGCTGGTATAAGATCAGTCCTTCACCTCCTCTTCATCAGATTAAACAAGCCAAGCTCCCTCAGCCCCTCCTTATATGTTCTGTGCTTTAGGTTCCAACATCTTGGAGCCCTTCATTGGATTTTCTCCAGTTTCTCTACATCCCCTTTGAGCAGAAGGCCCAGCTTGCCATATCCATGACAGGAGCACAGCTGGCTACTATTCATCCTGACATCCACTGTAACTTCTTGGTCCTTTTCATCCAGGTGCCGTTCAGCCTGTCACTGCCCAGCCTGTACTGATGCATCAGGTTACTCCACCCCAGCTCCAGAACTTCGCGCTTCTCCTTGCTGAACTTCACAAGGCTGCAGTGTACCCAGTCATCACATTTATCCAGGTGTCTCCAGATTGAAGTTCTGTCTTTCAGTATCTCAGTCACGCTTCAGGTCTAGTGTCATCTCCAGTTTGCAGAGAGTATGCTCAGTGTCATTTTCCAGGTCATGGACAAAGACATTGAACAATATGGGTCCCAGTATCAACCTTCAGCTGCAACAGGCAACGGGCTGCCAAGCAGGCACTAGCCATTGGTTGTTACCCTTTGGTAAGGAGGAATAGCCGCTGGATGTACTGAATGTAGATAACGCATCTCACAGAGCTGGAAGCAGTACTGTCATAGGTGGCCACCCAAAGTGACTTTTAGCAGCAGGTTTGGGAAGTAGCTGCGATTTCAGCAGTTGCTCTGCGGAGACAAACCAAAACTCTGTAACAGAGCTTGGTTGAAATGTGTGCTGAGGCTGGGCATTCTCCTTTCAGATTAAACCACAATAAATATACTGAGCTAGAGGGAAATAACAGATACTATGATCGCCTGCAACAGCTGTATTCTTCGTTTCAGCGAAACAAACAGAGAGAAGTTTAATGGCACATTCACTGGCTGAGACAGGTGGGTGGCAGAACCCAGAGGATGAGACTGACATGGATTCCTCTCAAACATTTACCTGTGGGCATCAGTGTCTCAGTCTGTCCAGCTCTTATGTTAGAGACTGGCAGCAAAGAAGCAGGAAACAGAAATGAAACAGTGGAGACTGTAGCAATAGGAAGAATCTACATGTTTACACTTCATGAAAATTCTTCCTAATCCTACACTTCTCTGAGTATTAGCTAATGTACCCCAAGTATTTGCTAACCCTCCGAAGCAGCCCAAACCAACCCTTTTCCTTCCCAACAGCTTTCAGAAATGGAAGCAGGATCCATGGGGTTAATTACATTAATTACAAATCCCTAAATGTCCTTCTGAAGATATATTTTCATGGAAAGTGGCTTTGATTAAATGTATTTCTTCCCAGAAAAATGTCTGCTGTATCATAGATCATCTCCCATCTCCTTTGTTGCACTGTGATCCCATCACACCAGCTCATTTCCCCCAGGGAAGTGTGTAATGCAACACAGGAAATACAGTGTGGCAGGAGAGTCCAGGCTGTAAAAGCAAAGGGGAAAACAAGATTCATTTTTCCAAGACAAATATTTTTGTGTCAGCCAAAAAATGCTAGTATTCACATTTCTCAAAAAAGAAAAAAAAAAAAAAAAAGAAGAAGAAAAAGAGAATAGCAAAGTATTTTCTGTGGGTACTTTTCCTTTTTATTAACTCCAAAATTAACTCTAATTCTACCATCATTAATTCTAGGAATTTCCCTGAAAGTTTGCCAGGTTTTTTCATGAGCTTTAAGATACAGCACTTGATAGGACCCAAAACTCTTTGCAGTAGAAAGATCTACTGAGGCAAGTTCCAAAGCCCTGCTGTCTACCAGTTCTTCTTTATCATTATTAATAAGAGCACTATTACTAATCAAACACAGTATTGCACCATTTCTTGTACCACTTGTTACAGAGGAATATAAAATAAGTCACAGGGAAGCAGAGTTCAATTATCTAGAGCACTTCTATTTGCATACAAAGAGAAAAAAGGAAAGAAAAAAAAACAACAAAGGAGACCTAGGGTAATTGTAGTCCCTCGGGCATCACTGATTTTGACAAGGATTTCATTAGCTCGTCTAGTGAATAAAGGTCTTTCTCCAGGAAGAAGTCATTAGGAAAAGTGTGAGCAGATGGTTTTCAAACTTGTTTTGAAGCCCTCTGGATATTTTGTCACAGATTACAGAGGACTTGGACATGCCTTCCATGAACTGCAGAAACACAGGCAGTAGCTGCAAGCTCTGTAGCTGTTGTCCAGGAGTATTTACCCCCACAAGTTACTTTTACTTTCATAAGGGTGGAAAAAAACTCATGTATTCAACCGTGTATGAATTGCTGACTGAGGACTTCACAGCAGTGTGATTGAAACTGCTTTTGGAGGCAGTGGCAGGATGGGCTCCTTGGGGAGAGGACTGTGAGAAAACTTTTGAGAGATTGAGTGGGTGCTGGGGGAAGCCAGGGAGGTTCCCAGGGGCGAGGAGGGGGAAAAGAGTAGTAGTGAGCTGGGATATGCGTGAGGACAGGGGAAAAGCTGGGACGGGTCACTGAATGTGTCAGGGGAAGGCTCTGCGCTGGATGGGGAGCTGGCACGAAGTGGCCAGCACGGCCTCAGAGAGTGCGGGGGGAGCTGGGGTCTCCCTCTTCCTCCCTTTAGCATCCCTCTCCCCCGCAGGCCCCAGCAAGGTCCAGGGGACGCAAGCCCTCCACTCAGAGCACACTGCTCCAAGACCCACACACAAATGCCCCACAGAGTTGTACTGAGCAATTTCCCAGCTCACATGGAAACAACAAGCAGTGCGAAAACTTCGGACAAATGTCCACTACTTTGTTTTACTAAATAAGCCATTCAGACACAGGGAAAAAAACCCAAATGGTGACTGTCATAGAAAAAGCTGTCTTTAGTCAATTATTGAAAAGAAGCACGGGTTTGGACTGCAGACACATCTGAAAATATTGCAGCCTGTTCCTGGAGCAGAGGTGCCAGAAGGGAGGGACACAAAATTTATTGAACAAACCGTGTGCTGTGGTTTGTGTTGGGAAGCTAATGCACCGTGTACTCACTCATGCAGCTTCTCTCTCTCTCTCTAAATGTAGGAAAGTAACATGTACCATGGCAGGGCATGCACTATTTTATTCTAAGCCTTTCTCAAAGCATCATGCAAAGCTGAATTAATTCCTCCATACAAACTATTTCTAAGGTAGCCCAGCCAGTGATATTTTCCCTATTTAACAAGAGAAGAAAGTGATTCTGGGTACTGAATTTCTATATAATAATTTTCATAACTTCACTGAGAAGCACTGCCCAGGTTACTGAGAACCCCAGGCAGCGCAGGTCATGGTCCTTGCGCAGCATCAATAGTCCCATAGGGTCCATTTCTGCAGTACTTTGTACTGGTGGGAAGCGTTAGCCCGGGGCTGCAGGACAATGTCCAGGTGGCCACTTGGTGGTCCCTGGGCATGGCACCAAACTCCCTGGCTGCTTCAGTTACCCCATGTGTCTTTGCCTCCTGTCCCCGACGGAGCGGTGTGGCAGGGCACCACCCAGCAGCTCTGCAGCGCTCCCAGCAGTGACGGGCTTTCAGCGGTATGTGAAGCACCCCTGTTAGCAAGAAGAGTTTGTAAGCTGGTTGTAAAGAATGTAAAGCACTTTTGGATTCTTCTGGATGAATGACAAATAAATGACAACAGTGAAGTTATTAACTGGCTGACATAACTGGCTCATTCAGACTCCCAGCTCTGCTCAGTATCTGCATGACCTCACCTCTGCTTGGGAGACAAAGTTTTTACTTATTGGTTGGCCAAATCTGAAAATAGAAGGAAAAAAAAAAAAAGCATTTTTCTGGCAAGAGGAATGAGCAATGACAGCAGTCTGGGCAGGGCAGTGCACTGGCCAGCTTTGTCAGCTCAGGAGGTGACTTCAGCTGGAATTAGCAGAGGGAATACCGCCCAGAGACCAGGCTGAGCAAACAAGAGCGACCGGCGGGAAGGGGACCAGCCTTCCCTCCTGGGAGACGGGACAGGAACAGGGCTGTGCAAGGTTTCCATGCATGGGAATGGCTGACTGAACAGCATGCTCGTCACCTTCCACCACAGGCAGGAGCAATTGCATATGGTCTTCCAAGCGAAGGCTTGCTCAATGCAGGATGGATTTCAAGAGAAGCATGGTGTAAGAGAGAACTGGTCTCCTGCTAATTTCTCTGATTTACAGCTACAGCTGCATTATTGTGCTTACATTTCACATGACAGGGTGTTATATCACAGGGCCTAGGAGATCACCAAAACAAACTGTACACAAAGAGCAATTAATTGGCTAGGCCTCACGATAGCAATCACCAAAATGAAGATAACTCATTACATTTGAGGAAAGGGTGTTTCTTTTAAATCCCATGCCATGATTTAAGCACACAGGTGACTGCCTCAGGGTCAACGAGCACCAAGCACTGCTGCAAATCCTTCGTCACACATAACAGGCGGGAGATGCTCGCTGGCAGACACGTGTCCAGGCGCAGTGTCCCCTCAGGGCAGACCCCTCCTGGCTTGGGCAGAGCAGTGGTGAGACACGGTGGCAGGGTGCCTGCTGTGCCCGTCGGGTCAGCCCGTCCCGAATGAGCGAAGAGGCCTTGCCATCCTGTCCAAGACCTTCTCTTGGGATACACAAAGGGACTGTCTGGGGTTGCAGGGAAGAGAGACTTAAACTGCGAAAACCGCAAAAGAAAACTTTGGATTCTAATAAAAGGCACTCAGGCACCTCGCTCCATGCATGTCAGAAGGAATTAGGTACCTAAGCAGCTTTCCATCGAATGAGGAATTTTGTCATTTCAGGTTATTACTACATTCTTTTGCAGTCAGCAACAAAACCCAGTTTAAAAACAGGAAGCAATTGCAGAGGGGCAAGGGGAACAGGATGAGTTTTCTGTTTGTTTTACACAGGGAATTGGCAGTGGTTGTCTCTGCTGACTGCAGTGCTGCGCATCATTCCTCCATCCACACCAGCCTTGGACATCACTGTACCACTGCCTGCCCTGGACCCATCTCTTCGGTAAACGATTGGGTATCAGCTGCAAGTGAGAATTATTTTTCCAAGATGCAATGGCACTTTCAGGAGTTTGACTGGAATCCCAACAGGAGAGTCCCCTTTTCCTTTCTATTACCTAATTTTGAAAGTATTGATGGCTCCATTGTTGGCACTGTCTTGCTAGTAGAGCTATGTTACATTAATGCTGAAATCTGATTCATTTTCCCCATGCTACAGAACTCATGGGTCAAAAAACACAGAAAAAATCCTTGTTTAGATAGATACTGGATCTCTTATTTACCCGTCCTTGCTTACAGAGGTATTTTAATGGATAGGTCGGATAATTTGTTCCCCAAAGCTAAGGCCTGGTTTCTAATGTTGATTCAAATATAGTACTGAATCTTCTCCAGATTAAATATCTTTCCTTTTAAATCAATTTGTCTATTACTACAAAATAGTACACCCCTCAGCTAGATATTTGCACTTCTTCAAAGATCTATAATGTGAACAAAACTTGCCCGTTGTTTCCTAAATGACCTCCTGGATTTTTGCCTGGGATTAAGTGCATCTGATGACGTTGGGCCATCTGTGCTGTGCTTTGCTATTATTTTATTCTGAAAAGCGAATGAACAGAAGAAGGCATTATGGTAGTTGCATCCGCCCATTAAAGGGCATGTGTTTAGCCAAAAACCAATATCATTCAACTATTAGCATCATTTTATAAGATTGTCTTTCTCTGAAGAAAATACATTATGTGCATTAATAGTTCATTATTTGTTATGTGATTTCTTAGCCTTTGTTTAGGCTTGGAAGATTTACAGTGGAACACTTAAAATCTAAAATATGCTGACTGTCAAAGTCCTGACTTTACTCTGGCTTGAGAGGACAATTATTTGTCTGGTCAACCTCCATGCTCTCTTAGAATGAGAATGGGACAACCTCTGAATTCATATATAGCCCCACTGTAATAAACAGAACATTACATTCCAGGTTATCCAGGTTATTTCTGTCCAAAGGAATACTTTCCATGTGACAATGCTCCAAATAATAAGATTTTCTTTTTTAATTCTGAGAATTATTTTCTTTATGACTAATAGCAAATACCACCAGGCAATGTTCAGCTGTTTAAAACAGACCAGAAGTGCAGTCACAGCTTGGCAGAGTCCTGATGTAGACCTCAGAGCAAACCCCTCTAAGTGTTGGTACTGAACTCACCCCACACATGTGAACACTTTCACCTGAGCATAATGCAATGATGTATAATGCATAATGTATATTGTGAATCTGAGCTGGCCACGGCTCTGATGGATTGTGCCTGACATCACTCCCTCTCCATGCCACAAAGGGCTTGGGCTGCACTGGGGACTGTAACTGCAGGAAATGCTGCCTTCCTTTCTCCCCTTAACTGTAGCCACGTCTGCAAAAAAGTTTCCACCCAGCTGATAGTTTGGGGCACAAAGTTAGACTTGGGTCATTTCTGCAGTGTCTTCCTATTCCATCACAGATAGCTTCGCAAACTCCCCCAGGAGTGGGCAGCCCTTTATTCTGTGCACATCTACTTTATTCTGTGCATTTTCTACCGAATGCTGTCAAGAATAAATTTTGCCCATAAGGCTTCAGCACTTGTCAATGAGTGTCTTTGCCACACTTAGTGTCCCCCCAGTGCAGAGCGTGAAAGCTCACTGAGGAAGGCAAAGCTGTCTTAGAGGGCAAGAGGAGACTTACAGCATCTCTGCAAATCCGCACTCAGCTGCCAGTGTGGCTGTCCTGTGGTTCAGTCCTCCCTGGGGATCCTCTTCATGTTTGAGAAACTGGCCAATCTCCAACAGTACTGACAACTGTGTTTCTTTGGACTTCTTTGACTTGGACTTCTACTGGTTGCTGTTTAGTTTTGACTTGTCAGCAGACTATGTCTGTGATTAATTCTCCTTATGAATGGAAATACCATAGGCTTTTTGCAGATATTTTCTGGGTTATTTCTTGTGACAAATGATATCAAGTGATCTCTTTCTGGCTGCATGCTTCACACTGCAAGCACTGCAAGATGCTCTCTTACATTTCAGCTCAAGGTGTTCCTGTTTCTTGACTTGTTCTGCCCTTGAGACAGAGCTATATGCCATGTATGACAAGAGAGCAACTTCAGGGACTCCTACTGTGCCCAGAAGTGACAGTACAGAGGTGGCATCTTATCTGTACTGGTAGCTCTTTCCCACAGGCATCAAGTCCTGCTGTGCTCTTTATTTGTGCCAAGACAAACCACAGCACACTTTTTTCATCAGATGTTCCACAAATTTCTCTCTATGCTTATCCTCATTTTATATTCTATTAAGCAAACTTCATCTGCTGTAAACATTGCTCAGGGCCCCTCAGAGATGCTTTTGCAGTTACACAGGATCTGTTATCTCTTGGGTCCCCAGGACCTGGAAAGATCAATGTTTTAACATGTTGATACCTTTCACATATTTTTACTTTCCATTTTCATCAATAAGTCATGTCCCCTACTAACAGAAGGGTAAGCAGAATTCACAATGGATTTAAAAGCTGAAGCTTTCTCATATATAATATATATAAATCCATATACACAATTTATATATACATTATAAACATATAAATATATAGAGAGATTTTATATCTAATGATTATAAATAAATAATGCATAATGGTGAAACTATTCCAGGTAAAAAAGAGTTTCTGCTCCATCTCCCAGTGAAGAAAGGCAGAACCAGTGCTTTGCCTGACACGTTTGTGTTCCCTACCTGATGGAGACTGAGCTATGGCAACTGCAAATGGGTTCATAGCACCCTGTATTGCTGTACCTGAGAACTGAGCATTTTTCAGAGGCCAGCAGCAATTACACACCATGACATGGCAGCCTGACTGGGAGTGATTTCAAGTTATCAAGGCCCATAAAGCAAAACTCTGATGTGGAAGAGGCTGAGCAACTGGCTGAGCAGCTTTGAAATTTGCTCCGGAGTACCGTTCCCCTCCCCTGAGATGAAATAAGCTATTTGGAGGTTAGATGTCTGATCTGTAGTAACTGCCTAGACCTCCTCTGTAGCAGATAGAGACCTCTAAAAACAGGTAATTGAAAATGGCCAACATGAAAATGGCTAAAATATGGGGATGTGAATCCTATGTGTGAGCCCTTGCACTTTTTTCAGTGTCTCTTAATGTGGTTTCTGTGTTTTCCATATTTGTCTGGCTCTCTCTCCATAATTCTCCTCTTCCTCCATTTTGCTCTTTCTCATTTGTGTTCCTCCTGACACTTTCTGTTCCTCTTTCTTCATGCAGTTGCCTTTTGTCCCTTCTCCCAGAAACCATCACTTTGGCTAGCTGCGCTCTTTGCCACCAAGATGAATACCAGATACCTGCCCCTGGCTGGCATCACTAAAGCTCCACTACAGCTTGTCTTCACTGTACACGGCTGCACAGTTTTCTTGCTACAGAAATATGCATGGACTCTTCAAAGAGAAATTGCACACTATATAAGCCCTGAGCGTAATAGGAAAAATGGAGCAATACGACCAAGATTTTATGAGTTCTGTAATATTGCTGATATTTTTGCCTCAAAGAGACAAACACTATCAGCAAGCTTCCTCTGCCAGAGCTCAGAAGAGACTCAAAAACATCCCAAAATCTCATTAAATGAAGGCAGCATACATCTATCTGCAAAGAATGGAAGGGAAAGCACATAAAACCTGTAGCCTCACACCTCAGGGAGAGGAGCAAGACACGCAACCCTTCCATTTGACTCAGGCGTTAGACAAAGTGTTGATGCATAAACATTTTCATGTGAGAGATGTCGCTGGAGTCGGGAGGAATCAGAGTGCAAGCCGCAGTAGCGTGAGTTGGGGATTTGGTTATCTTCTTCAAACTGTCTGCTCCAAGGGGTGTTTTATCCATCCCCCTCCCCCAGATTCCTCGAAAATTACAAAGGCTGCTCTGACTTGCACCCTCTTGTAACAAACCTGGAAGTTAGTTCCAGATTGCTATAGCAGTGGTGTATCCTAATCACACCCATTTACCCTGCTTCATGGTCCCATGGTAAGCATGCATCACCTGGGTGTATGCATAGGCTCTTCACCATTGCCTTCAGCCCTTGGAAACAGAGCAACCCCACTGAATGGACGCAGCAAAGGTTACGATGGAAATATGAGTCCTACGGTGTCCTCTGTCGTTACAGTCGTGCAAGATAACATGTATGTCACATCTTAGAGTGCATTTCCATTAGCAAGCGAGTCAAAGAGCTGAGGTCCTCAGAGTGCTACAGAGAGGTTCGTCCCTATGCACTGTCCCTCCAAAGCAAGTAGCCCCAGTGAAGGAACCACAAGTCCCTGGGAAAAATACTGAGCACACCGGCCCTTCTGCAGAAATCACAGACAGACACATTCCCTCATGTGCACAGGAGCCCCTGACACCAGAAGCATCCCAGAGGGGGTGGGGGCTGATAATGTAGCCAACTCTCATGACTTTATCATGAATCTTCTAATGGTCAATGTTTATTTTAAAGTTCCTGGAGTCATAGTTTCATAGACTTAGCAATAACATCGCCCTGCGAGCTGATGCTTAGGGGATTATCCACTATTTCCCTGAGTCTGTTCCAGTGCTATGTTCTTCATCTTTCCTGGAGCAATTCTACCTTTTGTCATATTAAAGCACATATTGCCCAGATGGATCAACTTAACAAATCAATCCACCTCGTCTGCATGCGTGATCTGTTCCTCTCATTATTTACTGCAACACCCATGTTTGTGGCACCTGCAGATTTCACCAGTTGTAGCCTCACCTATTCCTTCAGGCTGTGGGTGAAGGTACTGAATAACACCGGCCCAGTTACCATGCCCAAAAGTTTGCCGACACAGTTCTTCTGTTGGATGAGAATTTGACATTTACAACCACTTTTTAATACCTGTTAGTTCACCTATCTAATACAGACCATGGACATTTGACCTTATAGGTGAATATATATATATATGGGGGGGGTTAAATCTTTTTTTTTTAACCAATGTGTTACACAGGAGTCTACAAGTGCGTGTTTCTGTGCAAGGGGGCATAGTAATACAGCAGCATGGCTTTTTCAACCAGCACTGCCTCATATCTGGCTGGGCCAGACAGGATGCAAAGATAATACCATTATTTGCACCCACTACTGAGACAGACCGCCAGTTACCTTTGTAAGATTACAGTCTTATCAGCATGATAACTGTAACGGGAAAGGGAGGTAACCTTGTTAGCCTGTCGACTGGCATTAATTACACTGCCCTCCTTTTCTGGTTGTTTCCCACATTTGCTTTCTGGTGTCTGGCCTGTGTCTGTGTATGATTATGTGGGAACTGTAGCTTATATTTAAGATAAAATAAATATTTAGTCCTTGTAGTTTCAAGGCAAAAGTTAAAACCCCAAAAGCTAATTAAAAATCCCAAAGTTTATAACTTGGTGTAATCTCATGGCTTTTAAGTTGCTTTTGTGAATTTCTGGAGCCTGCTTCCATCAACCAGCCATAAAGTGTGCCTGGGGCTGAATAGGGGGGAATGGCCAGCCAGTGGCTGGGGAAGTGGCCTTTAGCCCCAGCCAGGCAATTTGGGGAAGGTCTCTGGGCTGTCCCCAGCCCTGGCTGAGGTGGCTCCCAGCCTGCCTGGGAGGGTCAAAGCTGAGGAAATAGCTAAGTACACAAACTTCAGGTACGAGCGCAGGCACAGCGCTATAGCAGTGGTGCAGGAGAGAGAAGGGACCGCAACAGCTCAGCTCTGCTGCACAGGCAGCACCAGCCAGCACCAGCGCTCCTCTGAACCTCTCCCCACACACCCCTGCTTGCCAGTGTCTGCTAGTTAACGGTGCTCATGCTGTGTGTAAATCCCGGGATTAGTGAACAAAAATGACCTTTCTGCTGATTATCAAGGGGAGGGAATATGCAGTAAAGTAAGCGAGCTGAAAGCCTGTGCCAGAGGAAGAGTGGCTCCACTCCTGAAGTGGTGACCAAATGGTGAGCAGGGCCTGCGCACCAGTAGCAGCTGGGATCATGCCTGCATGTAGGACCTCTTTCAGCTTGCAGACCTCTCACGCCCTATGGGGTCACCATACACCTGCACCAAAAGCAGGGTTAGGAGGATTGAAAATATCTGAAACTGATCCTCACCGTGTGAACATATTAACTCCCCAAGTTATATCCCATCAGCTTCATGGAGGGAAATTTGTAACACTTCATATACCATTGCTGCATATGAAACTCCTGAGAAAGAAGCAAGCATCAGGGAGAGGGGAAAGTGCTTTCTCTGTGGAGGGTCCCACTTATGGGAGTGAAGCACAAGGGAGAACTCACAGGAAACTTGGCTGGAGCTGGAATCTCCTGTTGAATTTAAATCTGTGTCAGTTCCCGTTTAAACAAAATTTATAGTCTCCAAGTAGCCACAGTGGCAAGTTAATTTTTGTGTTTTGTTACTACGCAAAACCCTAAGTAAGCCTGGACTTCTCCTGTGGTATCTGTGGTACAGGGACAGGACAGGACTAATATAATCTAAAGAAAAATAGAAGATAAGATGAGAAAAGGAGGCAAAAAAGAAAGATTACAAGTTTGCAATGGGTTACTGAGCCACAGTGCAACCGAGCATAGACCTCAGTGCATCTAATATCCAGCCCAGTGTCTGTTCCCCATTAGCTTGGGGAATTCCTGTACCATGGCACATTCTACTTGAAAGAGAGCACAACTCCTGCAGCAACCCACAAAGAAGTTGGATAAAATAAATATATGCATCTACATGATCTATAGGGTATGTAACACAAAAAGGCCAATTTGAGTGCCCTTTCAGAAAGCTCAGATATCCCAAAGAGACTGTCTTGCTCTCAGGTTTTTCGGGTATTCTTCCTGGGATTCGTCAGAAAGCTGTTCAGTGACAGAAGCTGTTTAATGTTCTGGTGGCCAGTTTCTGGAATCAAGCAAAGCAACCAGGGCACAAACTTCTGCTACTGAGAGAATTCAAGAAAACAGTCTTTTTTTCATCTGAATTTCTTTTAAAGACAAACCTACAGATTTTTAAAACTAGCTCAGACTGATCACCCCTAACATGGGTCCAATCCGAAACAAGAATCTGAGAAATACTGACGCAAACGTCTGTACAGCGAAGACCCCATACAGCTATGAAACTGCAGCTTTATGTGGAAAAGATCACAGTGAGAGGACATTCATTTCCCTTCTCAGACACCACCCCATCTTCCATTCATAATCATCTGTCTTCAGTATAGGACATTTTTATATGTTATCTTTTTTTCTTGCTATTCTACTACAAATCAAGAAGCAAAAAACTTTGTCTCCAGTTGCTATTCTCCTTTCGCATCAATGAGCTCTGAAAAAATCCCTCCCCCTTTTTCAAGCTGTGAAGTTAAAAACTAAAATAAAATTAATTGAGGTGAAATCTTTATGAAATGAATTAATGTATGTGAAATTTCCTTTTGAGACTTACACTTAGAAATGGAAAAGAGAGCTACGTCCGCTTGCTCTCAAGAGCAAAACTTTCAGGTTATCTTACTCATCTAACTTTCCAGCTGGTTTGTGTTGCAAAATAATAGCTAAGTACTGTAAATGAAGTAGAGAAAATTGCCTCTGTGGCCACATGCAATACTTTTAGAGAAATGCAAACACAAAGGGAAGAAATATCGGAAGTCTGTACAGGAAATGTTTGCTTAAAATAGTATTCAACTTCTTCTTTGCTTGCAGAATTTGGGTATTGCTATATTCCCTACGCTCCCTCAAGCGAGAGGCTGCGCGTTTGCAGAAGACACTGACCCCACTGAGCACAAGTTCCATCAGTGGGAGACTAGGGAACAGTTGGGGTGTGTGTAAGATTGCCATGTTGATGTCAAGGGAAACGAAGGACACACCTTTGCCTTATCTGCAAAGGAAAAAATAAACCAATAGTCATTATTAGACTGCCACATAAAATAGATCTTTCCATTCTGTCAGCAGAAGCAAAGTAGACCAGTCCCACACCACTGGCTAGTTTTGCTCCTAACTTGCCATGTATTGCCATTTCTTTTGGCTCCTGACCAGTCCATTCAGCACTTTGAAGGTGCTTAAACTCACAAGAAAAATCAACAGCTATTTGCCTAACATGGCTCTTACCCACGTTACTATAGTCTGATTCCATGAAATCAAGTTTCTTTATTACTGCTCATGATGTTCCTGCTTTTCTAGTATTTAGACAAACCTTTCAAAGCCAAAGTCTTATGTGAAAAAAACCAAAACACCTTTTTTTTTCAAATTTTTTAGTTCTGCTTGTTCTGAGCTGGATTAGCACTCTTTGTCCATATTCTGCAGAGTACTACCTGCTTGGTTTTTACACAGAAAATAGAGTGTTTCTTGCATAGAATAGGTCACTCTTGAACGTCAAGGGCTTTTGTAATGTTCATAGATCTACTTCCAGCTCTTTCAGCTTGTTGTAATTGGCCCTGCCATGGAAATCCAATCTGGTCAAGTGCCTCAGGACACATGTAGGAATTGACAGGTATTTTAATGCATATTATTAAAATGGGCCCTGCAACTTCAAAGCAAGTAATTTCAAGAGCTTTATAATGCAGGGTGCATATTGGGGTCCACGCCTCATATGGGAAAGCAGGTGTACAGAGAGGTTGTAGAGGAATAATCTG
Organism: Fulmarus glacialis; assembly: GCF_000690835.1. Classification (NCBI taxonomy): domain Eukaryota; kingdom Metazoa; phylum Chordata; class Aves; order Procellariiformes; family Procellariidae; genus Fulmarus; species Fulmarus glacialis. Next base: position 46,690 of record NW_009211034.1, read on the forward strand.
ACCATGGAAATGAGAGCAGGAGCCAGGAACAAACCTTCATTCTCAGAACTCCGATCCAGTGCACTCCGCACGGGACCAGGAGCTTCTTTACCTTGAACGGCCCTAAAATGTCCCTAAAGCAGTGATACTTCTCATACTGGGAAAATAAGCTTGTATTTTATTAAGTACAAGGTTATTAATAACCAAATGGCAAAGCAAAGCACTCAGAAGGCAGAGACAGCCGGTAATTGGCCTCTGTGCCAGATTACGTTACGAGAGTGCTGAAGTGCCTGACCCGCTCCGGGTCCCTGTGCCCGTTCAGAGCGCAGGAAGGACCATGCTCGCTGAACGAATGGCTGCTTTATGTCTCACTGTTGACAGCATGTGGCACTGTGGTACAGAGGTGTCCCCAGCACAGAGTCCAACTGCTGCTCTCATGGCAGGCCCATTCATTCCCTGCTGTGGTGCTCACAACTTCACCTCGATGCACAAGTATCAAGTCATTCACCCTCGCCACATGATCAGAAAGTGGCATGGTCTCTTTTTCGTGGTTGGGGCACTGAGGCCCAGTGAGGCAGGCTGGGGTCACTAATGTGTGGACGCAATGGCAGTTCCCACCTCCTTTAGCTGCCACAGTGTCTACTATGGCCTCCTTCAAATCAGACCAGATGTCTCAGGAAACAGACACCAGAGAAGGAGGAACCTACAGAGAGTTTCCACATGTTTTAAGTGATTTTCCTAACAATTATAATGCTGTGGCATGAGCAGGGACAGAATCCGGTTCTCCAGGGCAATATTTATATCACCTTCACCATGAGGCCTTCTCTTCTCTCCCGCGCTTCTTGTCCTGTCCATCACAAGCTTTCAGGAGAAGTGCTGGTGGGTCTTCTGGAATGGTGGGACCTGGCCCTTTTGGCTCAATCTCCCAACAGTTTTCTTTTCCCGCTGGATATCTCCAGCCATGAAGGGTGCCATCAGGGCTCCTTTCCTTTTTTCGCATCCAGCACTGCCTCTCCCTTCATGCCTGACTTCTCCATAGAAAAGTTCTGCAAACTCATCTGGACTCCTAGGTCTGTGCCCCTTTCCCTAAACCTCCTAACAGGGAGGACCTTTATTTCTGGACAGTTGTAGGCTTGACTCTAGCGTAGAGTGGCAGTAAATGCAGTCTTTCTATGGCAGCAGTTGTAATTAGCACTACTGAACCACTATCCGTCCTCTGCACTAAACGAGGGAGGGACTATACCACAAAACGGTAGTGCTCAGACACTATCATAACACACAAGAAGGGGGCTGTTGCTGTTTCTTGGCATTTGAGTGTTTGACTTTGAAACTTTAACAAGTTTCACAGGCTTCTTGCTGTAATGCATGCACACACTGAAGTTTTAAGAGCCATCTATAGGAATTTGAAGTCTTTCATCCATCAGAGTGGATGCAAGGAGCTCTGGCTCAGCTGTGATCCCTGACAGAAGCCCTGCCAATGTCCATGAGCAGTAGGACTACCTTTAAATGCTGCACTTTCTGCTTCGTTCTTACTATTGCTGTCACAGCATCGCTGGGCTTCAGCAGAGATTAGGGTTTCATTGTGCAGGGTGCTGCTCTGCCACTGAGGAGGAGAGAGTGTCTGCCACTAAGCACTTATGTCTGAATCGACTGGACAGACAAAGGGGTCCAGGAAGGGTGTACTGCTGTCTCTCTTCAGCAGCAGAAGAAAGAAATGTTAGCACGGACACTACCATAAAATCACATTGGAGATCTTAGTGGAAACAGAGTTGTACTCCCAGCTTTTCTCTCACCATTTTACCACGAGACCATCCTTTTATTGTTTACTTTCAGACTAGAAACAATGCTTTGGGGAAGTCTTTTTTTTTCTGTTCCCAAAAATACAGTTGCTACATGTGATTTAATACTGAGTTTTGAAAACAGGTTTGCACTGCTTTCCTATTAAAACACCTTTCTTGCATGCTTTGGATTCTTGCGTGCTTGAACCTGTCACCTTTTATATAAAATGTGCACAACTTTAAAATATGATGTGAAGAGCTCAGCTGCAGCCTCTGCAGAGATCTCTGCAGAGATCAGGCTGACCCTGAGACAGCGCTCTGATTACTTTGATTGCCTACAGGCCTCCATCAACCTACAGGGAACAGGCCACAGCAGGGTTGTTTTCCTCTCTAAATAGCAGTTTGAACTTGATAGAACAAAAATAATTAGGTTGGAAGTAACTACTAGTAAAGAAGCATCATTTTAATTTAGAAAAACAAGATTTTAAAGGAAAGCTCATAAAATGGTATTTCATGCATGTTTTGGAAAAGATACTAACCCCTCTCCCTTTTCCACTTAAAAGTTAATTTCAAAAAGCCATGATATTTCTCCCAAACAAGGAAGTATGTGTTTTCACTTGTGTAGTTATAGCACAGCTGTGGGCTGTACTCTATTTTGTGAACCGGAAACCAAATCTGGTCCTTTCTTTTTACAAATGTATTATCAAGTGGCCTGAAAAGTCATTAAAAGATTCAAGTTTGAACACACTAAAAACTTTACTGTCTTTGATGACCAGGATCTAAAAGGATTATCAGGTTGTGTATGGATTGGCAGCTCTTGGGATTTTATCATGAGTCCTATTATGCATCATGATTTTTTTTCTGGAAGTCCCTGATGCCAAATCTTGTAAATAGATAAAGGTTGCGGCTTTCATTACAAAGGAAAAATAAGTTTCTCCCTTATTGCTGTGGAGGGAAAAAAAGGCAGAAAACATTTCCTTAGTTGCTTTTAATGGTATCTACAACGTAACAAAAAAAAATCCCATAGCTTTGAATTTTCTTTTTAAGACAATCTACTGATGTATTGAAAACTGACTCCTGGCTTTAAACTGACTGTGGTTAGCAACTCTGCAATCCATTTACGCTTCAAATGCACAAAAACAATGGCAAAACAGAAAGACCTGGAGAAAATGTTCAGCTTTCCCCATTTGGTGCCCTGAGAAGCTGCAATTCTTGTCAAGTGTCAAGTGCTTATAGGCCTGGCAGTGGCAGCACATTTGAACCATCTGACTTGATTTCGGGATGGCTTCCCTTTCTCAGCGAGCAAGGTATGGTCCTCATGGGCTGAGCTTGCATCCAACCTTCCTCCCTCCTCCTGCCCAGTGAGTCAGGTGGGGAAGCATAAATTATTTGCAGGGCTCACTGTGCGCTAAGAAGGCCGAGGACCACTGCACTGAAGATGCTCATGGTCTTTCATTAGTCTGATCCATATGGTGTTCTGTGTTCAGGGTCAGGAAACATGGCCTGGTTTCCTTCTGCCTCCTGTTTACCACAGGTAGGAATAAGCTCTGCAGTATGCACCTTTCATTTGGCTTCTCTTTAGCCTTTCCCAGAGGAGCCCATAAAAACCACTACCATGTCCTTTTGGGGAAGGATTGTCACCTTCAACTCTTTCACTGGCGGCAGCAGGTTGCTTTTGAATGAGCCATCCTAACTCTGCCAGGCCAAAATCCTCATGTTTCACATTCCTTGTTCGCACTGATGGAGTTTGGAAAGGTTATGCCCAAGAGTATCGTGCCATTGCACATACGTGTGCGCTGTCTACATAGCAACAACTTGCAAAACACCGTTGCACCGTTTAAGTGTGTTATGTGATTATGGCAAGCGGGGATCTGGTCCTGCGTGCTGTTTCAGTGCTGTCTATAGCACCAGAGAATATGATACCACAAGTCTGTAATTTTCAAAATTAAACAAAGTATTTCCTTGGATTGGTGACCAAACTAATTTTTATGACATGTCATTTCAGTAAGGACATTGCTTTATTTCGCAGAAGGGTTTCCCATAGATAATAGTTGTTAGTTGGCTGAGTTGGAATCTGACAGGATTAAGGAAATCTAAACTGACAGCTGGTTTTGTGCAAGGAAGCATAATGTGGCTGTTGTTACAAGAGGCAATGTGGGATGTTTGTGCACAACTGCATGACAAGAGGGCTTGCCCTTAGCTGTATATGTAAGTGCAGCTTAGCAGTTAAAGCAGCACATCAGGGCTAAATGCCTTGCAGAGAAAAATTCATGTGACTTTTTCATCATGCACAGTTTGTGGTTATGAATATGATTATGTTTTTACTTTCACTGTAGTTGTCAGGAACAGATGTTTGAATTCTGGTCAAAATAAAAAGGAGACACATTGATGATTACCTTAAAGAGAATCCAAGTCAGCTCACCACTAAAGAGTGAGGATCCATAGCTAGAGGAACAGATTGCCCCTCCAGATAACAACCCAGCTCGTAGGTATTCACGACTGATACAGCAGAAGCGGTGTGTCCTATCAGAAACAGCACCTTGGATGCTCACATTTCATACCCCAGCTCCTAGGTTTTATTTTCTCTGAGCAAACTGCCCAGCAACTGCTAAGCACTGACAATTGAAAACAAACGCTGTTTCAATGGGACCGCTCAGCTCAGTGCTTGGAGGCACCACTGTCACTTCTGCTGAACTCAACAGGCACTGAGGCAGCTACTGGCGCTGAAGATGCCCGCCTGGAAACAGAAAGCATTTCTCGACATTTTTTCAGTCAGGAGAGATTTTACCATATCTATTGAGATCACAGCAGAAAAATGATAGAAATTGCTGTTTTAAAGCCCTGTGTAAATTCACAGGCTCTGCTTCAGCATGTTTTGCACAGGTTTTATACTACTGCAACTCTGATGCATACCCCGAAGTAACACCTAGTTTCCATCAATGTCAGTGATATAGCTGAGCCCAGGATTTACAAAGTGCTAAGCACAATGCTAATGATGTTTTGGTGACACTGATATGATTGAGGCATAAATGTACTCACATGGGACTGACACTTGTCAGTATTGGCTAAAATAAAAATGGGAAAAGTGTTCAGAAGAGATGAAAGCAGAGGGACAGCATAAAGGCATGATGGTGACATACACTGAAAGCACAAGAGCTGGTGATTGGCATAAAACATGGTGCTGCAGAGCAGGGCAGAGGGCAGAGGAAGCATCAGTGTTCCTTTGCCCATGAATGCTGCAAATCTGCAGTGCACCTTACCCCTACTCTGGCATGTGGAGGACACACCTACCTGGCTGGGTGAGCAAGTCTGAAGAAAGGCATCCAGAGCATTCGGGGCAGACTGAAGCCCAGGTGGCCTTGGGGGTGCAGTTTGGACTTCTGCAGCTGCCAAGCCCCAGGGCACAGGCTGCCGTGGAAATGAAACCGTTCCTGAGCATGGAGTCCCAGGTACACCGTGCTGGACTTGTGCAAATGAAGGACAGAGAGCTGGTGTCATGAAATCTGAGATTACCCTTCCCGTGCAAATGAGATAGAAGAAATTGCTGCAGTTCCATGCAGGAGGACCCCAACATACCCTCGTAAACCAAAGTCTGACATGCCCACATTGACGCTGCTCCAGGAGACTTAATCTCAGGACTTCCACATTTGGCCACCCTGGGGAAACAGTTTGCTTCCAGGAGGGGAACACGGGGGGAAATGCCTCCAGCCTTGTCCTGCAGTCCCAGTGTTAGAGGTGACTAAGCTCCCTCAGCCATGCCCTGCAACAAGATCCTTTCTGTGGATGCATGAGACACCTTGGCTGTGAGATTTTGGGTTTATGCTGCTTTTTGGGGTAGAGATACAACACTAATTACTTTCACACTAGCTACCACAAACTTAGGAGTAAAGAAGATTGGAATAAACAAGAAAAATAAGTCCAAAAACTAAGAGGCAAATCTGTTTGATACAAACCTTTTAGTATCGTGCAGGTCCCTCAGAGTCTTATTTTCTTCCTTACCGGTTTGTGGATCCCTTATTTAGAATACAATATACTTGCTGTATTGAGCTTGCTGGAAAACAAGTTCTGGTCTTTTCCTGTGGAAATATTCTCCTTCCAAACTGCTGCACTTCTATATGAAAGCAGCCTGTTCACTCCTATTAACTCAAGTCAGCCTCTGAACACAATTAATCCAGCTGTTTCACACACATACATGAAAAAAACAGTTTATCTTGTTTTTCTTGCTAAATTTGATAGTAAAATGTGCATAGATTAATAATACATGAATACGTTCACTTTTCACTGAAGTAATGGACAAAACAGCAAATCTCTGATCTTACTTAACTCTGAAAGCAGAAAGTGTACTAAAAGCTTATTTAAATGATACAACTGCTGAAGAAGTGTAACTGGACTTGTTATTTTCAAAACAAAACCTTACTGATATTTTCACAACTAAGCCTTTGCAAAGCATTTTTGAGCATGGGTCATTGAAAATTGCAGAGCTGCTTCGTGCTTTCTAATGAAGTTGAGAAACCATCCAGACTTGCCACAAATGTAAACAATTCATGTAGAAGCTGGAAGGACCCATCATCCAGTTTTGTTTCCTGAATAAACAGGCTGTGTGAGAACCAGGATATAATTTTAAGGATGGCAGCCATTCTCCACTCCATGGGCCTGACTGAACACATTTTAATGAGAAAATGCCAGTTCACTGGAACTGATCAATTCCACATGTTTTCTTATTTCCTGCTCATCGTGTTCACCTTGGGGGGTTCCCACCCAGACTTCGGCTGGGAACAGAGATGCAGCCTGGGCTTGTGTGGCATCCGAAGGCCCACGTTGGGCCACCTCATTGGGTGTCACAGCACCCGGCTGCCCTTTGAGGACTCGCGGAGCCCAGCAGGTGCGAGTTGTTCATCAGCTCCAGAGCGGCGCGGTGATGTCCGCTGCCCATCTCTGGCAGGGATCTACAGATGTTTTGAAAAATGCCTGCTTTCCTCCTGCATCCCTTGGTATGCCGTTCCAATAGGCAGATACTTCTGATTTTACAAACATCCGCCAGTTTCTAGTTTCTCCGGATTCACATTTGAATCACTAGGCTCAACTTGCCTCTTTACTTGATTATGGATCCCACTGGATTCAAATATTTTCTCCCACTGCAGTCAATTATAGACCAGGATCAAGTTCCTTCTCTGTTTTCTCTCCGATATACAAAAGCTGTGTAAGACTTTCTAAGGTTATATGGCTGGATCTCAGTCTGCGTGTGAAAAACATGCATTTAAATAACTTTACTCTTGGGTACATTAGGGATTTAAAATATGAAAAATGCAGAAAAATTAAGACACTACTTTTTAAGACTCTTGTTTGCAGCTCCAGTCAATCTATTCTATAGGTACCTAAGAAGAGGGCACAGGTATTATAGGTGGAATTTGTATAGTTGGATATCTATTTATTCTATGATCTATTTTATGAGTACATGTATATGAGTAGTCAGTAAAACTGCAACAGGAAACGAAGTTCTAAAAATTTTTTATTATTTGCCTACGAATCAACACAAAAAAATTAGGAACAAACAAACTTCTAACACTGAAAAAGCTATTTATATTAGATTGGCTAACTTAAACTTTAAAGCACAAAACTGGTCCAATGTCAGAACAGAAATAGGTTAGCAATAACTTGAAATTTAACAGGTTTTGGTATCGGAAGGAGTATCTTAAAACACTAGGTGATTCGGGGCAAAGGTATTCCTTCTGTGTTGAAAAGAGCTTCCCAGAATATTGTTGCAGTTGTATTTCTTTTAAATGAGTATAACATTCATTGACTCAGGAACGATTGTGCCCTCTGTTCTGTGCACAGCATAACTAAGCAAAGTGAGAGATTTTGCAGCAAACAGCTGGCTGCTGTGAGGAAGGCAGCAATAAAGGAATATTCCCAAACAGCAATCGGGTGGTGGGAAGGAGGAAAAGAGCAATGGCATCAGATTTTTGACAAATTTAAGTTTGAAAGGTAGGCCTGCCTACCTCAAATTAGTGAAGATACCAACAGCCAAATTTAGCATTATTGGAGGATTAACCCCAAAGCTTCCTGATTCCCTCAGATACACAAAGGAACAGGGTGGTTTCCCAAAGGTGTTGTCAGATGACGTGACATCCTCCTACTAACCTACTGGATGGCACCGAAAAAGTCACTTCATCTTCCTGTGCTTTGACAGATGGAGTAGCTTTGGCTCTTAAACGCCCCTCTCACGCCGGGGTGCTGTCGGCCGCTCCCCACGGAGCCTCCCTCCGGCCGGGGTGCCGGGGCAGCGCCCG
>NW_009211035.1:0-603 GCF_000690835.1 Fulmarus glacialis
AGGAGAATGTCCCCATCCAACCCATCCCCACTCCAGCGGGGTGTCCTCTGCTGACAGTGGCCTCGCACCCCGCAGTATGACCTGGCGCCTTCCTCCCCAACGCCCCATCCTCCATGCGCCACCTGTTGCCAGCCGAGAAGGGCAAGGCCTTCCTCCAACACGTCCTCGACACTGTCCCTGAGGTGGACACAACCGCCAGTATCCTGGCCCTCGTCCTACTCAGTGCCTGCCTCAGTGTTGTGGCGAGTCTGGCCCCACCATCATCACCCCCTCCCCAAAACAGGAACCCCAAGACATGCCCCACAAGGGCATGGGTGCACGTCACCTTGGGTATCCCCAAGCCCACAGTGGTGGCCACCGCCACTCTACAGCTACATGGGTGCCCAGGGACCCCCAGATGGCTTGAGACACCTCAGCCAAGTGGTTGAATCTGATGGGTCCCCAACCCCCCGATGCAAGCACCACCCAGCAACAGCCAAAGCATCAATGGGCCATCAACACTCCTTTCACACCAAACCCAAAACACAGCATGCCCCCCAAGCTACTGGGAAGAAAGTTAACTCTGTCCCAGCCGGAACCAGGACAGGTAACAATGACGCGAGC
>NW_009211035.1:950-1301 GCF_000690835.1 Fulmarus glacialis
GCGGATCGCAGACCGAAGGACTTGCAGGAACACTAGGAACAAAATAAACATTCCTGTCCCTATGCCAATAAACACCCCCATGCGTAGATTGAGGCCATTAAACCCGTTTTTTTGATTGATCCAAGACAAGTCTTGCTGTAACCTGTCAAACACACTTTGGCTAGTCAATTCCTGTAATCTGTGAATCTGATCCTGCAACTGATCGTGTAAGGACTAAATATTTTGCTGCAATGACAAATTGAATGCTCCCATCGAACGTCACTTAATAAAAGACCAATCATGTTGTGATGAATTCCATGGTAAGGGGATTACACATAAAGATTTGTGTACATGTTCCCACTCACACGGCAG
>NW_009211035.1:1324-3863 GCF_000690835.1 Fulmarus glacialis
TGATCCTCCAACCACATCACAGTAGCCTCTAGGGCTTGTAGCCGAGAGAATACCTCCTCATCAACTTTCTCTTGGATTTGGAATTTTTTAGTAACATTGGTTAATGCCTCACTTACCTCATGTGCAGTTTTTACAGGTTGTGTCAAGGAAGTGATAGCTGCAGTGGCACTTGCTAAAATAATAACAGCAGAAATAATTGCAAAAATTAACCAATCTAAGAATGTTTTGCTCTTTTCTTTGACTTATCTATATCTTCTGCTAGAATTCTAACAAATCTACCCAAACTATCCTCCCCTTCCCACTGTCTGGTTAAATTAACTGGTATCCATAGCTCTGCCCGACATCGAAGGGGAAAAATAGAAGCAGTTTCATTAAAATCCTGTTTAGATATACAACTTCTAAAAGAAGGAGAATAAAGCTGAATACAAAAGGAGTGATTACATTGAGTAATGTTTACATGCGAAGTCATAGCAAAAAGATAAGGATGAGTAGTACATATCGTCACATTAATTTCATGTATTATACTCAGATTAGCTTGTGTTTTGTTGACAATCCATACTTGAGATAGTTGCCTCATAAAAAGGGGCAAATCTAAACGCCATACATTCGGTTGTGGAGGGGAAAATGAACCATTATACTCCATCTGCAGGATGGGTCCTGCGGACCCGCCATTGTGCCCGGCTGTTGAATGATTGGCTTTCTGAAAAGGCAAAACAGATTGATTCAACGATGGGTCCCAAAATGACCCATAAGGACCCCAATCTATAATACAACCAGCGGTTAAGTTTTGTTGTCGAGGCCGTTCTCCCAAGCATGGCTTCCAGCCAAATTGTGTGATCGATGAGAGTTTGCACGGAACACATTGTGGAAAATCAGGAACAGAGTCGCCAATTAACGTATCATTATCAATAGTATTTTTCGATGCCAACCCAGGAATGGTGACCATCGTAAGGTTCGCCCGTTTTCCATTTGACACTGCTACTAAGTGTTGCTGTGTTTCAACGATCTGACTCATTATCTACAGTGAGACATAATGGAGGAAAATCAGAAACAAACATTGTGTCATTAGCATAATATGTATCATTTTTCCCATCTAGAGGTGGGGGAACCCAAATGCCACCTGACCATAAAGTATCACTATTGCTAATTGGCAACGACGCGTCCCACCATGTCAAAGGCCGGAAAAAAGGGGGGTCCACCCCATGTGCCCAGTAAACGTGAGCTTCCACGGGCTGAAACATCATGGTAGTGCCAATTCCCCATAGTATCATCGTGGGACAAGACTGAGCAGAAAACAGCACTGAGGACCATATTACTAATGTTGACCTCTTGTTCCTCCTCAGGTCCTTTTTCTGAACCATCTGCCAACACCTGTGCTGGCTTGACATTCTTTGCAGGGACCCAATATGGGCCTGTAGGAAGAGAAACACAAGCGTATCCCCGTCCCCAGGTAAGCAAGGGAACTGGACCTTTCCATAGACCTGATTCTAAATGTTTATAAAATACCTTCGGATACACTTCAGTAACCTCTCCTGTTCAAAAATGCCGGTCAGCAGCCGAAGAAGATGTTTGATAACATCACGAGCACATTCACCCGTATGAGCCGTTGCGACCAAAAACCCAGAAAAGGTATCAACAGACACATGAACAAAGTGCAAACGACCAAAGGAGGAAATATGAGTGACGTCCATCTGCCATAGTTCATTGGAAGTCAGTCCCCTGGGATCCACAGCAGCTACTACTGGCATTGGCGTGAGCCACTGACAATCCAGGCAAGCACGAACGATGTCCGGGGCCTGTTCAGCTGTTAGAGAAAACTGCTTCCTTAAGGAGCGAGCATTCTGATAAAAAAATTCATGGGATAATTTGGCCTGTTCCAAACGACGAGGCAGGACTGCCATCAGAGTGAGTGCATCCACGGCAGCATTACCGGAAATGAGCAGCCCTGGTAAGTTAGTATGAGATCGGATATGCATAATAAAATATGGAAATCGTCTAACACGCAGCAGCTGTGCTAACTGTATTAGCAAAGAAAATAGTTGCTTATTATCTACTTCTCGAATAAATGCAGTCTCTATGCGCTGCACTATGCCTGTGACATAAGCCGAGTCTGCCACTGTATTAAGTGGAATTTGAGAGAACATTTCAAAAGCGCCAACAGCAGCTGCTAATTCAACTGCCTGCGTAGATCCAGGTAGACAAGTAACATCCGAAGACCAGGTGGCCTGATCTGCCTCCTCCACTTGGTCTTCAGATGTTTTCCGTCCTCCTGGCATCTTCCACACCACTACAGCTTTACCTGTTTTTCCAGATCCGTCAATGAAAACAGTTTGTGCCTGTGGTATAGGTGCAGAGCTTAGCAGTATGTGTGGCTGTAGGGGTAGAGACTGTAAGGGATTCAAAAGTCGATGGCGTGGTAAGTTGTGTTCTGTGGAATTAACGTAATCCGCCATTGCAATCTGAAAACTCAGGCTGTTTTGTAATAATGTCCAAAATTCATCTTGTGCAACGGGCAAATGTATAACATCTGGATCTCGAC
>NW_009211036.1:0-2365 GCF_000690835.1 Fulmarus glacialis
AGTCCTGTTGAGAAGATGCCCAAAGCACTGAGGTTCAGTCCAGGGATCAGGTTGGCTTGTTGCTGGGAAAGCAAAGACACGGAGAAACGTGTAAAAGGCAGAGCGGGGTTTTTGGGGTTCCCATCACCTAGTGTGGACATGATGGGTGAGGACCAACCCTTGCTGTAACAGATCGACAACCCCCCCCCAATTTTCTTCTGGCCACCTCAGCAGTGGCTCTGCAGCAGGGGCATCTCAGGCAGGAGGGCTGGGAGCTTACATTGACGGCCACCACGTCGTTCTCGTAGGCCTCTCGCAACTTCTTCATGATCTCCACTTCGGCATTGGAGCACGCCTCCGTGCTGCCCTTCACCGTGATGGTCCGCTCGGGGTTATAAATGGTTAAATCCTGCAAACTAGCCCACAGACAAAACTGGCTCTGCAGCAGGGGCATCTCAGGCAGGAGGGCTGGGAGCTTACATTGACGGCCACCACGTCGTTCTCGTAGGCCTCTCGCAACTTCTTCATGATCTCCACTTCGGCATTGGAGCACGCCTCCGTGCTGCCCTTCACCGTGATGGTCCGCTCGGGGTTATAAATGGTTAAATCCTGCAAACTAGCCCACAGACAAAACCCAAGACGCGGTTACATATCAAAGAGGAGGGTTCCCCCCGCAGACAACGTGGGACCACGCGCCCTCTCCCTGCCCAATGCCACCGTCCACCTGAGATGGAGAACACCCAACTGGGATGGGGAACATGCACGGGAGGACGCGACTGCTCTGTTTTCTGGCTCCAGCACTGCCTGTACCGTGTTGGATGGAGGGGGATGGCTTGGTGTTCACCAGGACTTACGGGGAGATGGTGATCTTCGTGCCGGTGTCCTGCTCGATCTTCTTGAGGTTGCGGCCCTCCTTGCCAATCAACCTCCCCACCAGACTGTTGTGTGCTAGGATTTTCAAGGGAATCTCTTCTGCTCTAAAATGGATTAAAAAATAAAATCTAAAGGTCTGTCTGGCCAGGAAACCGATCTCCAGCAAAGGCCAGTAGCAACGTGGTGGAAGAAGGAGAACCACCACTGTTTCCCACCACTGTATCTTCTCAGCTTCTGGGGAATGGAAGCTCAGGGACTTCCCAAGCCCGATGGCACATCCGTATTTCATGGGGTTTTGTTCTCCAAGTTTTCCTACACGCTCTTGGGACCCACCTGGTCTCTACGGCACTGTCAACCACAGCATGGAGAAGTTATTAAGTTGTAAGTTATTAAGTGACCCATGACTCTACCCTGAAACTCCAAATGCCAGCAGTTCCCTCAGGGGGTGCGGGTAACAGAAGATGGCTTCTTCTCCACCAGTGGCTGAATTTACCTCCCTTCCACCAAACCTGCCTGTTCCGCTGAGCCAGGGACACTGAATATCGTACTTACGATTTAGTTTCATCAGCCTCCTTCTGCATGATATCAAGGATCATGCGACACGCTTCGGAGCACCCCTCTGGCGTGGCATGTATGGTGATGGGCTTTTCAGCGGCGCCGGCGTTCTCCTTCCGATGGATGTCAACCCTACGGTGAAACAACCGGCAGAGAGGAGCCCCCTGAGATGCATCTGGTGTCACACAAAGGCTTTCGAGAGCTCAGGAGCTGAGCTTGCTCTTCACAGAAAAGCTCATTTCAACACCTGCTCAAGCTCTGGGGTGAACCTGGGTCTCGCTGACGTACATCTACCGTCACCTGGTCTCATGCAAGCCCAGGTAGCGTTTCACTTCGGTTGGTTTAGGTCAGATTTGAGCTACGTTCGCCTTTAGGACCTGAGGTCTGCCTGGGAGCTGAGGGATGTCAATCAACGTCAAACAAAGCATCAAGAGAGGGCAGAACAAATCCTCAACTGGACAAAGCCCTGAGCAACCTGGTCTATCATCTTTGACGCCAGTCCCACTTGGAGCAGGAGACCGGATTAGAGGTCTCCAGAGGTCCCTTCCAACCTCAACCTCTCTCTGCACAACACCTGAAGCTGTCCAGCGACCAGCGGCTCCTTCGGGACAGAGAGACAACTTACCCGTAGGCAGCGTTTGTCACGACACGGAGGCACGCATCAACAACAGCGCTTGTACTCACGCCCTTCCACGGGAGACCAGAAAGCTCTCCCTTGCGCACCGGCAGGGACCATGCTCTAGCTCCTCCGGTCCTCCCCTCAGCTCATGGCGGGGAGGAGGCACGTGCCTCCAGCTCGCTCCTCACTGCTCAACCGTACCTGGCAAAGGCCCTGAGAAAGAGGGAGAGAGGAAAGCAGGGTAGGAGACTCCCGCATGTCAACCACGCGTCTTGAAGAACAGGGGTAAGCAACCTTTCCATCTTCTCCACGCGAGTCCGCACGCTCTTACCACCGGAG
>NW_009211036.1:2376-11701 GCF_000690835.1 Fulmarus glacialis
GTCACCACCTCGCCGACCCTGTCTCTGCTGCAGCCAGGGCTGGGCTGGCCCAGGTCTTCTGAGAAGGTGCAGTAGTGGCTGCTCAGCCACTCAGCGAATGCCACCAGCGCTCAGCTCCAACACGGCACCTTCCGGCCATGCCTCTGTTTTCATAACAGGTCCCCATCCTGATCGGGATCATTCATGGGTGCTGCTGTGCACGCAAGGTCAAGGGTTGTGGTGCAGAGTCACCCCTGATCAGTGCCACATTTGGATGCTGCAGGGTCACGGTGGGTTTGCCCAGGTCAACTCTTCCAGGAGCTCATGAACCAGTGTGTAGGAACAAGGACACTTCATCTGCAGGTAGAGGCAGAGCTGCTGGGTGAACCTTCCCCGAGATAAGGGAAGAGCCTACCTCACCAACTTCAAAAGGGACCTCAGGGTGGTTTCATCTGAGCATTGAAGAAGGAACGAACACAGCATTTGATGCCCTTTGCAGGCTACATCTCTCCAGGTCTCCTACAGCTTCAGCCAGAGCTGCTCAGGCAGGAGACCGGTCCTGCTTGGACTGTGCAAAGAGGTGCTGGAGACACCGGCACTGCCGAGCTCTCCCTGCCCTTCGGTTACGTCTACAGCACGCAGTGACCCAGTTGCCTGCGGCGTGACACCCTCTAAGGCGCTCCCAGCTGTGGAGCTCCATCGGGTTGACTTGGAGGATCCGTTCCTTCAGAGGCAGCGCCCGGCAGGCACGGGGCCACCCACCGCCACCCCCTCTGCCAGGGAGAAGGCAAACGCACCACAACGTGCCACACCAGGCGATGACAGGCCCACGCCCCAGAGCGGTGCCGCAATGTCGCACCGGGGTGACGCTCCCAGCTACGGGGAACCGTTGATGAATCCACGGCTGCCCCAAGAAACCCCACAGACAGGAGTCAGGCAGCTTCTTGAACCCATGAGTTGAGGCTGGTGGAGATGGGGCATGCAGCTGAGCCTTTGTACTGAAGAAGGTCCAAGAGCCACGGATGGGCTGAATGGACGCCCCGAAGTGACGAGTACCCTGGACAAGCCCAGGAGAGGGACACGGGCCAGGTTTCCGGCTGACCTCCAACCCAGCCCAAATGTGCAGGCACGAGCTCAATTCGCAGAGAAGATGGGGCACCAGGAAGGGGCCGCTGCGTTCAGGCACGTCCCACCCCGAAGAGCTGGAGGGTGGAGGAGGGCTCTGGACTTCCCAGCGTGTTCCCAGTGCTGCTGCTGCACAGCTCCAGTCCAACGGGTGGATGGAGAAGGAGACCCTCAACCCCCTTACCCCATCAGCAGCTGCCTGGGACCCCGGGGTGCTGCAGGCAGGGGAGACCAGGGTAGCTGACAACGGGGACGGTGGGACACCGACAGGGCAGGTTTGCCCATGGTGCTGCAGGAAAAACCTCCAAGACACCTTACGGGGGGGCTGGGAACGCTTCAGAGAGCAGCGGCCATGAGGGACAGCCCTCTCAAGGTGGACAGTAAGGCGTGCACGTAGGGTTATCCTGGCCCCGTGGCCGCTTGGTAGCAATGGTCCTCTCCTCATCAAGTTACAAGGGCTGCAATCACCGTGGAAGGTCGTCTGGTGGGGTGGGCTCTTGGTCTGGGCTCCTCCTCAGCCAAGAAGAAGATGGCGCAACCAGGGGACAGTTTTGTCCCCTGGAGCTCAGGAGCATCTCTGGGCATCACTGTGTGTGGACGAAGTCCTACGTGACCAGAGGAATCCAGGACCCATCGTCGCTGTGGGTAGGAGCAGGGGCCGGGCAACAGGATGTCACCAGCACCCTCGTTCCCAGGATCATCACACCGGTGAGTGAGGGTGGCCTGAGCAGTGACAGAGCTGCGGGCTGACACCCCAAACTGAAGGCAACGGTCTCCTGTGACTGCCCGGGCTGACTACTTGAGGTCCCCCTTGACCAAGGCTGGAGTGGAGGTGGTGGCCCGCCATGGCACATGGCCTCCTTGGGCAGGTCAGGAGAGGTGAGAGCACGGAGCACAGCCTTCCTCCACGGCACCAGGTCTTCAGGGCAGGCATGGGAAGCCAACCCCCAAGGAGGGACAGCTCGGTGGCAGGAGCTGCCCCAGGCAGCAGTGTTGGCCTCGTGGTTGGGAGAAATCGGCAGCCGGTGCCTCCCACTTCCTCGCCAGGCTCAGGGCTTGCAAAGGACAACCTTCCGCTCTTGGGTGGCAAGGACACAGCTACACCCACTGCTCATCACACCAGGGGACTCACCTGGAGAAGAAGGGCTTGCGGCCAACTGGGACCAGCTCATGGCTACTAGGTGGCCACGCTCTAGGGCTAGCTGGGCTCGAAGAGCTCCTAAACACGGCTGCCCCCTTTCCGTACAAACCTCTTCCTGCAAACCCAACGCTGGGGTTCGGCTCGCTCGGCTGCAGAGCAGCGTGTCTTCCTACCTCCTGCTCAAGTGGACGTGCTATTACCAAATAATTTGCCTCTAAAAGCTCCTCTGAGAACTAGGACGCCCTGGAGGATGTTCTGGTACAGGAGTCCTATGTCCTGTGGGACCACTGGGTTCAGGATGATGAGCATGGGAGAAGACAGCTTTGGGTTAAACACAAACAAATCTCGGCAGGAACAAACCATGCAGGAAAACCATGCAGAAAATCAGAGGTGCAATCAACGTGAACATCGACAAGAGAAACGTGGAAAACTTTGGCAAGACAGTCCCCTCCCTTTTTTTTCCCCCTTCAAAAATAAAAATGTTAGATTGCAAAAAAAGGCTTCAAACAGTTACGAAAAGCACATCCTTCTCAAGGCAGCGCTCCCTCGGTGCCCCCTTTCCCCCTACAACAGCTCTAGCCCATACGGGGCACCGCGGGATGAGCAAATCCCGAGGGCAAAGACCGCACGGGCACCGGCCGCTGTACCCCTTCGGCACCTTATCCCCAAACTTGCCATTTCTCCCTAAAGCCTGATCCCCAGCTGTTCTCGTGATTAGGCTTTAGAAACCCATTCCTGGCCGTTTTCGGTGTGCATCCCCCTCTTGCCGCACCCAGACCCCCCTGGCCAGCAGGAACCGTTTAGGACATGGGCTCTGCCACCATCACCTGAAGGCGGCACCCCAAGAAAACAGCGCTGGCCGGCACTCAAAAGCCTCAAGTGCATGAAGGACCCATGCCGGGGACCTACAGCGCCCTACGGAAGGAAACAAAACCATTCGAGGTACTTACTTGGACTGGGTTTGCTTAGTAAGGTTCTTTATGGTCAAGCCCTCCTTTCCTATGATCGCACCAACAAACTGCGTGGGCACCAGCATCCGCAGTGGGAAATCGAGCTGTTTGGGCTGCGAGGAGCCCCCCGGGGAGGAGCCCCGCTCCCTGGAAGAGTGGCCCCCACGGGGGGATCGCTGGGGGGGCGGAGGGGAGCTCACCTCTTCATCCGGGATGTAGGAAATCTTGAAGGAATAGTTCTCAAACTGGTGGCCGCTCAGCTTCTCAATTGCTCTGCAAGGTAGGGAGAAGCAGGGGTGGCGAGGGGCTCTCCGGGGAGAGCACCCCCCCCCTGCTTGTAGACCGTGGTCGATGGGTACCCCTCCAGCACCCCAGCACTTGCCCCTGTAGACCGTGGTCCCTGCATCTTCCTCCCTCCCCAGTCTGGAGAAAGTGGCCACGGGAAGCCGGAGCCCCCCACTTTCCCCGCGCGGAGCAGCCCCATAGCGCGGTGGGACGATGTCCCCTCCCATGTGGGTGATGCCAGGGCTGGCACACGGCTTGTCTCCCCAAGCAGAGGTGGGATGCCAGCATGGGGATCTGCCACTTCACCCAGGGGATGTGCTGGCCAGAAGCTATCACACAGTGTGGAAACACTCTCGTGGGCTTTTTGGACGTGGAGAAGGCAACACGGGCTCTGAGCAAGAGCCACCACTCCAAGGAGAAGGATGCGGCATGTGGTGCCCCTCTATCGGGAACCCCAACTCCCTTTCCAGCTCCGGAGAAGCTCAGGGTGCAGCACCTGGGCTCTTCATCCCCCCAAGCCCCTCCTCGGCGGTGCGATGCTCGGTCGTGCTGGAGTCTGGGATGACTTCTGCAAGCAGTGATGGCCTCAGCCCTACTTCTTCCCTCTTCCTACCGCTTTGGCTATTTACAGGCAGGTGTATGAATGCACGGCTGCAAGCGGCTCCTTGCCAGGCCTGAACTTCACATCCAACGAGGACTTCTGCAGCTTCATTGTCCCCTTCCGAAATCAGTGCAGTTCCCCACAGTCTGATTTCTCTGCCGAGGTCTTCCTTTCACCTGTTCCTGGTGCTCTAAACCAAACACACGTACCCACGAACCACCCTGGCCTTTCCTCCCATCACTTGCTTCTGCGTCGAGTTGCTGAGCACCACCCAAGACAGGCATCAGTCCGGCTGGATGCGACCGATCACAGCGTCTTCTCTAGCCCTGACGCCTCTTACCCCAAAGCATCAGGCACCGCTGGGTTGGTGAGACTCTTCGTCTTCCTTTCTTGCCACGCATCCCAAGACACAGCGGCTCATGCTGCGTTTATCTGTGGTCCATGGCACCTTCCTCCGGCCAGCTAAGGCTGGAGCGTGGCCAGCATGGCCACCCCAAGAGGCACAAGGAGGACCCTCCTCTGGCCTCCTGGACCAGCCGATCATTCTCTCCATCTCTGTCCTCACAAGTGCAACCTTATGATGGCTCAACACAGACGAGAAGTTGCTGGAACGTCCGTCAGCAAAGGGCCTCAAAGTAGGACATGGCCCATGTCCCATGGCCTTGGGACATCTATCTCTGCCACCATCCTGCACAACCATGGCTGTTCCCACCATGCAGCATCCTCCCAAAACCAGAACAAGGCTCATATTCCACTTTGCACTGGAAAATCCTGCTTTTGAGGCACATCAACCCAGCGTCAACAAAAACCTCCGCAACGAGAGTTTCTCCGTCACAATCACATTCCTGCACTGCAGTGCCCTGCCGTCGGAGGTCCGACAGAACACGGAGCTGCTCCCAACCTGGTAACGTTTGCACTTGGGAACCAGCCTGGCTATCCATGGCTCTTCCCTGCGTGGGGTCTGCGTGGACGTGGCTCCTGGTCATATCAAAACGACTCTGGCCGCTAAGCATGAGATGGGCTCCCTGCTTACTCACCGCTAACAGCGCTGGTCTCTAGCAAAGGGCCGAAGTCTCTACAAGCCTGTAACAACGCGTTTTGCTTGAAATAGTCCTTGCATTTCTGAAATAACCCCTAATTTGTATTTTTTTTTAACTCCGCTGGCTATGATAAACCTTGAAGCATGTCTTCACACAGCCCTGCTGCACCGATGCACAGCCACAGTGGGCTCTTCCCTTTTAAAGTTTTTCTTGATGGGTGGCATTTCTTTACGACTCCTTTGCACGACGTGCAGGTGATTTACCCTCTGCTGCTCTCCCTCCCCTGCAGAAACCGGCCATAGACTCCTTGGCTCCCTCTCAGCCCCTCTAACCAGTTATTCATCCACCCAAAGGCCTTCTCTCTTGTCCACGGCAGAAGAACTTTCCAAAAGCCTTTCAGAAGTCCATCAGCTGGTTCCTCTGGGCTCCAGGAAGCAGGAGGCGACAGTCTCTGAATATTTTGGTCTCCAACTTGAATCTTCTCTAAATGGAGGGGGGTACTTACATCTCCCATCGTCGCAGCGTTTCTTCACCATCTCTCCCACCTCCTTCACCATATTCCACCTCTTCAGCAGCTCGGGCTGGGTGGTCGGACTGGTGATTAATCCGGTGCGTTCCCAGTTTAGGTCTGGACTTCCAACCTAGGAAGATGACTCCTTGACGAACTGCTTATCTGACCCGACCCTCAGCTTTCTAGAGCGCTTTGCTCCCTGAAGACAAGGCTGCTGCAACCCTGCAGACGACCCTGAGGGAAGGACAGCGTCCAAAGGGAATTGCAAGATGGTACATCTGGGAGCCCCTTGGAGACAAGAGAAGGCACAGAGGAAGAGGGGACAACCACATGGCTGATGGCCCCAAGCTGGTCCAGCGGTGCCTGTGCATGTATGATGGGGCACCACGAGGAACCCCATCTCCCATATGAGGGGAGAAGGCAGGAGACCGCCCAGCGGTGGGGCAAAGAGAAGACCGCTGGCAGAAGACATGTGAGATGACACAGCTCATGATAAAACCAACACCTGCCTGCTGTATCTTGAGAAGATACACGGACAGTCCTTAAGGCACTTGAAGCTTACACTGTAAGAGCTTAGAAACAACCCAAGGAGGCTTACAGAGAAGACATGAAGAAGCCTGGAAGATACCTGGGATTCCTCAGGAAAAGTTCGGGTGGTGTGAAAATACGGACAAAAGGAAACAAAGCCCACTTACACTTTTGCTTCTTCTTTAGCTGCATACGTTACGTTCACAACGGCTGTTTCTGTGTCTGTGTTGACTGGGGGAAAAGCAAGAGAAGGAGCGTTAGAGCAGAAGGTCCCAAGGCCAGATCCTGCCACCCTCCCTCCCCAAGGAGGATGCACGGCCGGACATCACCGATCCACCGGCAGGCCCCAAGCCACAAAGTTTTCACTTGCAGGCACAACTGGGTTTTCATTTGCCAGCAACCAGGAGAAGGTCTGGGGATGGAGGACTGATGGCCACCACCATCCCACCACTGGACAGGTGGCCCCACCTCTGCCAGCAGGGCCTGTGTCCGCAAGGAAAACCATTTTATCCCAGTACCCACGACTGGGAAAACCAGGTTTCTGGATTTTCTCCGGCATGGGCAGAGCTGGGGAGCGGCGCTGGGACTTTTGCACAGACGGGGATCACCGCGTTGGACCATCTTACCTTGCTCTACGTTCTCCACCGTCCCATACTGAGCTAACAGGCCATCCAGCACCTGGGGGTAGAGCAGCAAAGGGGGCAGGTGAGGCAGGCAGGAGAGGCTGCCGGAAAAAAAAAGGGAGCAGGCAGGGGCAGAGCCGGCTTCACCCGCAGACACCCTCCAAAGAACCAGCGTCACCCAACTGCTTAAATGCCTTCACCCACCTGCATCCCATTATCCCAAAGCTGCCCCGCGGCTCCGGGACCCACAAGTAGGCAGGAGATGGAGCCCAGTTCACGCTCCACCTTCCTCCTGGGGTTACTGGGAAGGTAAAGGGTGGTCCATGTGCAGACCACAGCTCCAGCAGCACAGCTCGTGCTGCTCAGCACGACTGATGGAGGAGGAGATGAACGGGATGTTTTTGGGATCGTCCGCTTCTTACCTCCCACTGCAGGTGGGGGGGGATGTTTCGGATCTGGATCTTCCTGCTCCTGCAAAGACAAAGCCCCGGGTTAGGGTCTGCAGGCAGGCCGCAGCAGGAGGGAAAGACGTTATGGGAATCGGACGGCAGCTGGTGAGAGCTTGCCAAAGCATCCCGCTTCCCTGCGCCGAGCTGGAGCAGCTCAGCCCCGGGGAAAGCCGTTCCTGCCAGCCCTGCCCCGGTCACCTCCCGCCGGGGCCGAAGCTGTCTCGGGAAGGCTCCCTCCTCATGCTGGCTGCCGGGTTTCCAAGGAAACCTCCTGAAATGAGCCTCCGCAGAGTCACGGCTGCACAGGCACGACCCGGATGCACGCACGCACACCCCTGACCGCGCTGCCCCGGGCTGCCCAGCCACGGGGGGACGGGGGACAGGACCCTGAGAGCCACCACGGCCAGCCCTGCTACCCCTTGAGGGGGGCTCTCCAAAGGTGCGTCCTACTGACGTCCGCCGCTTCCCAGCAACGTGGGGCTGCTTTTCGTGGGGAAACGTAGATACATATCCTCAGAGGCCTGCCCTTGGAGATGGCCAACACACCCGACCTTGGCTGGTTGCACTCCCAAGTTCATGTGGTTGCACTCCCAACCTCACGTGGTTGCACTCCCAACCTCGCCGCGGTGCTGCCTTGGGGCATGGATGCACAGGAAGCATTGCAAAGGCTTCCCAAGAGGTAATGACCACCAAACACCTCCCCAGCCTGGCTGCAAGAAGACGTGCTTGGACAGCGGGGAGTTTTGAGACACCCAAGTCCATGGAGGATCCAGCCAAGCCATGAACTCATCCATTGTCCACCCAGACCAGCGTTCATAGTCCCGCTTGTAGTCTATCAGCTCCAACCAAAGCAGCGTCCTGTGTTCTCGCCTGGTCCAGCTCTAATGCTCCCATCAGAGCAGAGCAGGACCACCTCTCCCAACATCAGGGATGTTTTCCGACCGAGCCACCCCACGCACACAGCTGGGTTTTGGGAGCCAATCGGCAGCTGGAAGCTGGTTTTGCGAAGCTTTGCCCTTTCTTGGGATGAGCTCAAGGAGGACGCTTGGAAGGACTGGTACCACCAGCCTGAACGCTACGTGGGCACATGCAAGCAGCCACCAGCGGCCCCAGCAGACAGCAACAGGGGCTTTGGGCCAAATCCTGCAGGACAAGCCCTGCAGGAGGCGGCGGGAGGAGCTCTGCTCACCTGCAAACCATCAGCACCCAACACCCTGATTCCACCAGCGGTCTTCCAACAGCTGGAAAACGAGACCTTCAAATTTTGGCCCAAGTGGCGAGGCTGGTCCTTACATTTGCTGCTCATTGCACCCCAAACCTCTGCACCCCACAAACAATTTTGGCAGATAAAGAGCTTCTGAGGTGGTTTGGGGGCAGACACCGGGGACAGGGAGGAAATGTGGGGCACAGTGAGAACCAGAGGAAAGGCTGGCCCATGCAGACCCAAAGCAGCCAGGGCTGGGGAGAGCTGTGCACCCCAGAGCTGGAAGCTGGTGTTCTCCAGACACGATCCTTCTGCCTCTAAGGCAGCGGCACGCTCCACTTGCTCCCGATTTAATAGCACAGGACAACCAGAACCTTGTGATGGACAAGCACCTGCCTTGTAAAACACGAATTCGGGGCGCAGCACGAGCAACACGACTATAAGGATGCTGGAGCAGCAATCTGGGGCATTCCGTCCCACACACGGCAGGTAAAACGCAGGCTCCAAGCGAGAAAGGGACGGCAGGGAAAGGACGTTTCTTGAGATATGGGCTGCGAGGGCAAGACAAAATCCACAGCTCGTCCCACGAGAAGGGCCACAGTCAAGCAAAGCAGCTGGAACCACGATGGATCCTCACATCTCATGGTGTTGCTCAAACAGGCATGGTCAGCGGTGCGATCAGCAATGGACGACAAACCCTACGCTCACCTCCGGCCGAGGAGGTGTGCTCAGTAAAACCCTGCGTGGTTTTCCCCAGCTGGCTTCCCCAGGCCAGCCCCTGCCGGATCCTCCTCCGGGGATCCTGCGTACGGCCGTCCTTCCTGAACGGTCACCTCCGCACCACAGCCAAGAACCCTGCCCGGTTCGCAACCTGCCCCCCGTGCCGCCT
>NW_009211037.1:0-11724 GCF_000690835.1 Fulmarus glacialis
TATATATATATATATATATATAAAAAAACGTGTTTATATGTATATGTGCTGCATTCAAGGGGAATTGGATATTACAACTATGGAAGAAAAAAGTATGCATGGCTTGGAAATGCAGTCTGCTTTACAAAGGAAGCCAGAGTATTTTCTGTGCACTCGTGTTGGACGGCCATCTAAAAACCCACCTTAAGCACAGCACTCTCAAGTGGATGTCTGAGGTTTACCACTGTATCCTAGTATCTGTGTTTTGAATATCTTGGGTGACGGGAAGAGGAGATGGGCCAAAGACTCCACAAAAATTTCTGCCACAGGAATGACATTTATTTGCACTGTATGCATTTAAACCTGGTTGCATTCAGATCAGCGGCAAAACTGTCACTCATTTCTACATTTCTCCTTGGGATTAAGTGGGGATGTGAAATGGTGTCTTTTAGAAGTACTGCCTCCAAATCCTAGCCCACATACCACTCACCTTTCTCTGCTGATGCACAACTGCTAGCACTTACCTTTTTGGTCAAGGTCAGAATAAAAATCCCTGTAATCTTTCTGTCAACATCCAAGGCTTTAGACCAAGCACACACAGTTAAAATTGTATCATACAAAGGGTGCCAATAACTTCTGCTGTTTGGAGCTACGGAGTAGGGATGGGGTAAAGGAGTAAAGTAGAAGTTGTTGAGTGTTGTTTTGATACTATCTATATAATTATTGTAAACCAGCTTTTTTTATAGTCATATTATGAACAAAATGAATGAAAAATGGTAAAAATAAATTTGGAAGTCATGTCTGTTAAAATCACAGTCTGATTCTCAGAAAATTCCTGGAAAGCATGTATCATTGCAGTAGATGAAATAACAGACCTCTGCCAAGGAACAAAGATATTTTTATTTGCAATAGATAAATAATGACAATTTTTACTGCATTGTACTATATACTCCCGCACTGTGCTTGTGTCATCAAAGCAACAATTCAAGATACCCTGGTTTCTAAATCCTAAGAATTAACAATTGTTGCAGACAATGATCCAATAATACCTTTACCGTGGTTGACCATTGTGTAAGTTACATTTGCCTGATTGCCACAGGAGAAACCAAAGAGTGTCGCTTATGGCTATTGGCAAACTCTGATTTGGACATGCCAAGACACCGGGAAAAAATGTATTTAGGAAATATTTGTTAAGAAAACACCATACTAATTCAGAAATCACTTGTCTCATGCACTCATGATCCAGACATCAGTCTGTTACCAGGCCTTCATTTCTTTGACCAAGATGAAATTTCCACACCCTCCTTGCAGAAATATTAGGTTCCTTTTCTATGATCTGCATTGTACTGAAATTGAGGTTATAACAAAAGATCCTGAAATAAAAGCTCAATTTGAGGAAACAGAAGTGCAATGGGAGAAGTGTTTTATTTTCTTTCTAGAATCACCTTGAACAGAAAATTGAAGCTGGAGTAGGCACATTCTCTGCAAAACTCAGAGAAATCCATCAAGCTCGTGAAGGATATTGCCTTCTAATTTGTCACTGTGCTTTCCTCCATAGTGCTCTGGTAAGTGATGCCTTAGAGTGAATTGAGATTTTAGGTGTGTTTCTTAAGGGAAGACACCTAGTAGGATCACTTTTTGCCAGTGACTCAGTGCTACCCACCTCCAGACCATTAGTGGGGCTGTACTGACTTACAACAGTTGTATATAAACCTGAGCTATTGTGTAGTGTGAAGGTACGTTAGCTGGATCTGGAAACACATACCCTTTCTGTAAAAAAAAAATGTGCATTTATCAAATGTTGCTTAATGCTGGTTTGCCAAGTACTTGTGTTTCTTTCTAGGACTAGAAGAAAAGGTGGACAACCACTTTAACACGGAAACTCTAAAAATGACTTTTTTTACTTCTAGATTGCAAGAAAAATTCTGTTGCCTCTGCCAGGATAAGAACCCTTAATAATCCTGCAATTTGTCACCTCTGGGAGGGATTACTGTAATTCACTGTATTTCAAAGCTGAACAAGAAGACAATGCACATATTCTGGGTTGGTCCAGAGGGCAGCTGTCTCCTCCCTCCGTGGTTTGAGCTGCTGCAAGCATGTTGAGCTACAGTTGTGCACCTTGTCTGGCTTTTCATTGGAGTGTGATGCCAGTTTGCAGTCTTAGTCTCCTAGTGTGGCTGGCATATATACAGAATCATAGAATCATTAAGGTTGGAAAAGACCTCTAAGATCATTGAGTCCAACCGTCAACCCAACACCACCATGCTCACTAAACCATGTCCCTAAGCGCCTCATCTACACGTCTTTTAAATACTTCCAGGGACAGTGACTCAACCACTTCCCTGGGCAGCCTGTTCCAATGTTTGACCACTCTTTCAGTAAAGAAATTTTTCCTAATGTTGAATCTAAACCTCCCTTGGCGCAACTTGAGTCCTATCACTAGTTACTTGGCCAGCAATTGAAATTCAAAGCGCAGTAAACTTGGCAGGAAGGGGGATTAGCACGGGTATATGCCTCTGGAGGAAACATCCAGCACTGCCCCATCCACTTCATGCCAAGGCAAGAACTTGCCTTTATGAGAACAGGCTCGCCCTGGGACGTGGTCAGAGCTAGAGCTGGGAGCCAGGATCCTCTTGTCTCTCCCAGCTGGAAGACATCACCTGGGGGTGGTTTCTCAGCTCTGTAAGAGCATACCTACCCCTATTCAGGGTTCATAAAAGCAGTAATTACATTTAAGAAAGTGGTCTTGCAGTGGTAGCTTCTTAAAAGTGGTGATGCTGAATTTACTCTCTACAAAATGAGTAAGTGTGGACAAAATGAGTAAGTGTGGACAAAGCATGAGGTCCATTAAAAAAGTGGATTTTTGATGCAGGAGTCATCACATCATCTGCAGATACCTCGGAAAATACTGGTCATGAAGACCAGGAGAAAATTTATGGCAGATAAGATGGAGTGTTCTTACTCCACTTGAAGGAAATTCCCAAGGAAGAGAGGTTGACTGTCTTTAAGCAACACTGTACACTTCTCATTTTCCAAAATCTTCTCCTTTTCTGCTGTAGATATAACAAACCAAGTATTGATGTCCTTCTGTTCCACCAGGAAAACTACCACCAACCTAAATCAAACACTCGTCAGAAACAAAGAACACCAATCAACTATTTGTCTATATGAGAATGGAAATATGAGAAATTAACTCACTCAATTTAGCCCAAAGTGAGCTTTTACCCAAAAGGTGAGAAGAGTTAGAGACTCAGGCTCATAAACTTATGAATAATTTCATTATTACTGTTGATTTAACGTAGAAGGTGCTAGAATACAACAGTATTGGGTGGCAAAGTGAGACAAATGATGAAGGATGTCATTCCAGATGTAAAAAATGACAGTGGCAAATTACTGGATATGTTCAATTTGCATGAAGTACATTTGATAAAAATCTTCCCCAAACTACAGGCATCTCAAATAAAACCAAAAAGAAAGCAAGACTTTGGGAATGAGAAACCAGTAATCACATCGATGGATTTACATTTCAGAATGAGTTTGACTTATTGCCATATCCGCATCAGAAGAAATATTCAAATTATTATTCCAAAAGCATACATGGTTTTCAAGACCTTAACAAAGTCAGGCTTGCAAGCAATAACAGACATGCTAAAGGTATTCTAAGAAGTGCAACGTTTTCGAAAGGTTTGGATGTATAGCAAGCAATTATTGACTTCATTGAGTGTGCAATAACCAGAATACATTAGCAGTGAAAGCTGGATGAATATATGCTAAGGCAAACACTCTAACTTCTAAAACCAAAAGTTTGATACTTGTTTTCAAAACGCCGTGTTACTCTACAATGCAGGGACATATTATACTAGAATTGAGACAAACAGTCCTAACAGTCACCGAAATCAATATATTTTCACTGATCCCTGTAAGAGTTGCAGTTCAGAGGCTGGTGGAAGATGTGGGATTCTGCGCTGAGCGAAATGGCAACCAGTGCTATGTGAATTAGCTGCTAAACTGTTAATTCCAGCCAAAGAGTGGTGGCTGGGATTTGTGTGCTGGGCTGGTGAAGCACAGGAACAAATCCTGTCCTAGCATAGGTGGCCTTCAAGTATGAATGTTTAAACCTTTAATTCTCCCAGACTACATTCCTATGGCTTTCCAGAGGCACATGACAAGACAAGAGTAGATGAAATGCTCCTGTTGCCTTTTTCTAAAAAGAAAAGTTGCTCTTGCTTTTTGTTGAAAAACAAAAGCACTCATTTATTTGAAATAGCTGTCATTTTATCTCCACTGTTACTAGGAGAATAGAGGTGTGAAATAAGAAGAGGAACAAAACCAGCTGACTGTTCATCAGAAGATGCTGTGAGCAGCATTAAAAAGAGAATAAGTGAAGGATCATGTTTTCTGTCTGGAGAGGCAGATGGGGTCTAGGCTGGCATAGAGGGAGACATCAGCTGTTGCTAATGGTGCTGGGGCCAGCTTATATGTTGTTATATTGCTATATTACTAGCATATTATGATTTCTTAGTTGGAATGCTAAAAAAGTGCTTAGTCTTTTATAGAACAATGAACGGATAATTAGAGAAACCAGAAACGTTAGTAATTAGAAAAGCTTGTTTTAAAAAGAGCTCAGCAGCACTTCTGTCCATCAACTGGCAACCTCTGGAAATTACTAAATGGTGCTCTTTAATGCTGCTCTCTAAGATCCTGCTTTGTTTCCTTCAGCCCTTTGCCTGACTGACAGTGCAGACTCAATTAAACCTTGATTAGACCAAAGGATGCCACTGTTTTTATCTTGGAAATTTGTGTCTTGCTAGTAGATGTGAAAAAACCAACGTTGTTGCAGGTTTTCTGTTTCCTAAAGTACCTCTTGAGATAACAACATTTTTTCCAAGTACATTATATATACTTGTTTCAAAGGCCACCTGAACAGTTGAAAAAGGTAACAGTAGAAAACAAAGTCAGAATCATGCCGCAAAGCAAAGGCAGGACCAGTTTCCTTAAGCTAAAGCAAGATTTCTGGAGTAGAGCTTGGAACAAGTATTCCTTCTCTACTGCGAGCCCACATGCAACCTACATTTTTGTAGGCATACTTTCTTTTTGACCAGAAACAAAGGGCCAATTTTTAGGATGCATGTTTGCATATGCTGTGTCTTTAGATGCACTTTAAACAGGCAGAAAATATTAAATCTGGATGGAAAAAAAAAAAAACAAAAACATGTTCTGAAATCTCTCTTGGCTTTCTCTGACTGCTATTTCACAGCCAAAAGCTGTAATAATATTTTTGTTTATAACCCCACCCCACTCCAAAAAAGCCCTTATCAGCATTCTTTGTAAAAAAGCAGCATAGGTTTCTCTCTTAGGCATTTACTGTCTTTGTTGCTCCATTTAACTTTTTAAAGAAGCTATATACGGATTGTCAGCTTGTTTTTAATTCCATCTACTTAATCTATTGGTTTACTATATAATTATCTTCAGCACAGACATAGTAAATTTGATGTAAAACCAGCCTCTGTGAGACCAGCTACACCACAGGAAAAATCAGTGTGGTGTTATTAAGTACTTCAGGGGATGTCTCTTGCATACACAGTCAGAAAAATTAAGTCTCAGCAAAAAGAAGTTGAAATGACACAGTTGTAACTAGCTTATGAATGATTTATGTCCCCGATTTGCCACAGATTTCCTTTTTACTTACACAGAACTTATCAAACACAATGTACAAAACCAGCATTAAATGGAATGAGTCACAGAGCATTCAGGGAGGAACTTTCCGCAGAAGAACGGATGAGCTTTCAGGTTTATTTTTTGTTTGTTTTACGGAAGTCTAAATGCCACTGCCCGTTTTTCTGCATATGCTGAAAGTGTAACTAAGAGACAGTTTTAGACCCAAATGTTTACAGTTGGAGTTTCAGATGAGGGACACTGAATACAATAGAGAGGGAGCACAGGAGGCAGCGGGAAGGGAGCATATGAGGTATCAGAGACACTTGTGTAGAGTAGCCAAGTCAAAGCTGTTGTGGTTGAAGGCACAGCAGATGCCTAACCTGCACCCTATGACCTGAAGGAGAGGTTAAAGGATGGTGAATGAGGGAGAAAAGTCTATTGAGATGCAATTATCTTTACAGTAGTTTTAATTTACACACTTTAATCTGCATGGGCTTTCTATCTAAGTGGTCCTCCACCACCACTTCGCAAGGCACAGCAACCGCAGGCAGGCTCAGACTTCCTGGTCGGGTAACACAACCGAATTAGAGAAAAGGGATAGAGAGATTGTGCTGGAGCAAAGGCAGCACCTTACCCCCACTAACTGTCTCTGAGGTATGATTTTTTGTTTTCCCTCTACTCCTGAGGATCCTGTACCGGGAGAGGGAGTCTTTGGAGCCCATGAGCAGCTGCAATACACATTGGTCTGCAAGGGCAGAGGAACAGCAAGGGAGGCCAGACACCAGTGAGTACTAGCCAGGGTGGTCAGTGATCAGGCTGAACCCATCGCAGGCAGGTCAGCTGGCACGGCCAAAGGACACAGCCAGGCAGTGCTTTGCGGCGGACTGGAGGTGAGCTGGGTCCTCCGTGTGGGCTGCTCTCTGATACCAAGGCACTGCCTGGGCTTTCTGGATACACAATGAATGCGTGACATGGGAAAAGATTTCTGCCTGTGGAAAACGGGTCTGCGGACACAGTTACCAGCTGCCATAGTTGTCACAGGACTCATTGCTTACTCCTTCTGTGTTCCCTCCTTGAAAGACTTTGTCTTCTGCCTCCATTCTTACAGAAATTAGAACTCTGTGGTTGTGCAATCCATATAAACCTATCTGTTCGCGTCCCCTAAAAAATATTGAAACTATTAGCCAGTTTCAACCAAATTTGACAGAGTTTTTTTTCTGAATTTTGTAAACCTCAGTGGCTAGGGAGAGAGGGAAAGTCTTATTAATCCTTTTTTGGGGGGAGAAAGGCAGCAGCATAAGATCAATTATATTATTACACAACAGAGAATCCATATTAAAAGAAGTGGCTTTATGAATACTCCAATCACAGGAAGCTTTTTGAGCAGAGCTGGTACTTTAAGTCCTAGGAAATACAACCACTTCACAGCAGTTCATCTGGAAGCAGGCTTCATTAAATTGGCTGCTCACGGAACTACTTACTTTCTTCACTGACCCACTGGTGCTCGTAAAATGAGAAGTGCTATGGTTTCAGAATGCCCTAGGACAGCAAAGAATGACCTCTGAAGCCCTTGAAAGTCATGAGCTGGATGTATTAGGCATTCTGCAAAATTAACATGAACAGCCAGTGGCACACTGAATTGGGAAGTTGTGACCTGATCAGAAAAATAGAAAGGATCCTAAAATTTGCCAGGTGACTTGTAAAAATGCCGTAAGGAAGGCTAAAGAAGATCTTGAAGAATAACTTGCAAAAAACATAACATTTTTTTCAGGCACAGCAGTTGCAGGACGTCTGCCAGAAGATGTGAAGACCAGATAGAGAGCAAAGGCATAAAAGGAATGAATGCTCAAGTAAGATAAGGACACAGCAGAGAAATGAAATTATCTTTCTGCACCTGCTTATCATGGAGAAGCTCAAGGCATTTGCCATGCTGAAAGTCTTTGTGGGGGATGCACCAGAGGCTCTGTCTCAAATAAGAGCATTGGACAACATCAGAAATCAGACGGATGAAAAGAGCAGACAAATCTCTTGGACCAGGTGGAGTTTCTAAGGAACTTAGTGATGAAACTGTGATGTGAAACTGCTTGCATGAGACTGCCTCCATATCGCAGAACTGCAGGGTGGCTAGCGAGACCACATGTGAGAGAGGAGTGTGATCAGAAAGCCTGACACCTCCACCGGGCAGCCTGGTCAAGCTACACTAAAAAGAATCAGTGTGTGAATAATTACACATTGGGTATTGGGAAAGCTCAGCAGAGCTTTGGCAAAGGGAAGTCAGGCCTTACAAATCTTTTGGATGGAGGCCTCAGAAAGAGCCAGTGAGCACGTACATCAGGAACATCCTGCTCATGAGGCTGGCATGGATTTACAAAGGGAACAAATTTCCTTGCCAGTGGCTCTTCAGAAAGCCAAGCAGCCACTGGATGGGAGGGGAATTTTGCATGCCTGGAGATCCGCTGAAAAATACAGGAAACAATAGGTAGGAATAAGTGGCTGGTTTCACTCTAGCAGAAAGTCATCAGTAGAGGCCTTCCAAAATAAGATGGGAAAGAAACAAACAGGGAGATGGCAAAAGCTGCTGATGCTAGTAGCTAGGTTTATAATAATGATACAGATATTTGCACCTCCTAGAAAGATGCTATGCCATATTCTCCCATAATTGCTAAGTTACATTGGGCATCCTCACATGTCCTAAGAAACAGAAGCCAAAACAAAGGCTTTTGAGGTACAGTGTTTTGTTGTTTCTCCAAGGCACAGCACAGCCTCACTCAGAGAAGGAGGATTATACAGTAGGAACAATGGAAGCTTAATAAGTAGAGACCTAATGCTCCAGGGTCTAGAGATTTTTAGTACATGAGAATCCTCAAGGCTATAACATATTGTGAAGATGACTTTCAAATCATAGAATTTTAGGAAGCATAGGCTGGAAGGGACCTGCAGAGGCCACCTAATCTGGCTTCCCGCTCAACACTAGATGCTTTCTCTAACCATATCTTGAAAGACGGATATTCTACAATTTCTCTGTTTCAGTGCTGTGCCACTTCTGTCAGGGGAAAAAATAAAAATAAAAGAAAGATGCCTGTATCAAGTTATTTCTTGATACTTTTTGGATTCTGATCCTTGAAGAATGCTGAAGGCTAGAACCAGAATTCTTCTTCAGAAAAAAACTTCCTGCAGAGAGGTGACTTCAAAAGCTGAGCCTCTGAGAAGCACACTTATGACCACGAGAACTGTGAAAAGTTGCAAGACTTCGCAAGCTCACTTTTATCAAATGTTATTTTTACTCATACTTAACTGAAGCTATACAAGCCTGGCAGAAACCTCTGCTGTTCTGAAACAGTCTGAGCTAGAATTTCACCTCTACAGCCTTACCAGCCAGACAGATAATGAATGACTGACAGATATCTCATGTCACAAGTAACACAGTGTCGGCATTGTATTAAAATAGTCTTATGAATTTTAAAGAGCCTTTTCCAAGCATCAAGAGAGTGGTTTACAGCTAAAAATATATCAATACAAATTGAATATTTGCATGACAAGGGTGACTTTAATTAAAAACCTTTGGTATAATTTAAATCATATCCATGAAAATAGTCATTGAAGAATGAAATATCTTATAGCAATTGACTCTTACAGTTCAGCATAATTGGAAGGGAATGTCTGGGGCATCACTCACTGCAGTGATTTTATACCTCTGTAGAAAAGCTGATTGTAAGATTGTTTTAATAAACAGTAAAATAGCTGAGACAAAACTGATATATAATTCTGAAAAGTAATAAATTTATATTTGCTTAAAAGGAAAATTATTTTGATATGGCACAGGTGGATTTTTTGCACCTCAAATAAAAAGCCCTCAAGTGCAATGGAAGTTGCCAAAATCCCAGGAGGTTTTTGGGATGTTCGGGAACTCAGCTGGATGAAACTTGTGAATATGCACAAGTTCCCTGCTCTTCAGCCATACTCCCCAAGGAAAAAGAATTTAAACACCCTGCATTTCCTGACTGTCTCTTCCAGTGTTATATCTTCTCTGCATTATTGCATTTATAGGTGATATGATAATACCTTGGTGTGTGCACACCACTTTTTCTTCTTAGAACTCATCAAGGTCTGTCAGACCTATTCAAGAATGTGAGCAGGGCAATGATCCTAGATCACATTCAAGGGGCTGGCCTATACTTGTTTGCCATAATTCTGTTTTATAGCTAACAAACATCCTCCTGAGAGATAACATAAATTCTCCTTTAAATTTTGGGCCAAAGGCCTGCATTTTTAAAGCTGGTTTTCTTCAGTATAATCCCCCACTTCCATCTGCAAAACCTCTGCAGTGAATGTGTGTGGAATTGAGTAACAGGCATGGAGCTGGTGTTGTTAAACTCATTATACACACAAT
The DNA here is from genome assembly GCF_000690835.1 of Fulmarus glacialis. NCBI lineage: Eukaryota > Metazoa > Chordata > Aves > Procellariiformes > Procellariidae > Fulmarus > Fulmarus glacialis. Next base: position 10,028 of record NW_009211037.1, read on the forward strand.
TGTAGAATGCACTCGAGGTCTGAAAAGGCCCTGCTCAAGATCAGTGTGTCTTGAGAATAAATTTAATTGCTATATGTACCTCAGCCAGTCATGAAGAGAGTGTTATTTACCCTTTCCTCCTGCCTGACAAGCTACTGAATACTCAGGGAGAAGCAGGCTGTGGGAACCTGGACCATGTACCATCACTACAAACTGGTGGTTTCTCTTGATCTTCCTTTCTCCCCTGTGGCCACAGCATTATCTCCCCATCTCTGGCCTCCTATAGCTTGATAAGCTTTAAGACCTGAGCTGTGCATAACAGCTCAGAAGAACATGCACCGTATCATTGGTGATGACAATGTAGGAAATGCTGCAATACATGGAGGTAGAAAACAAAGCAAAGCATGTTGCTGTATCCCAGGGAATAACTCAGACTGTTCAGGATGCAAATCAGGGAAGAAAAGGATGATATGTTATGGTCAGAACTCCTTCTGCAAAGTGTATGACTCCAAGAGGTTATAATTATTTAACATTTTGATTTTCACTTTCCTCAAGCAGTAAAGCCCTTACTGTCTAACCAGTTGCTGCAGTTTCATAGCAGATTCACTACAGCAGATTTCAACCCTTCTCAGGAAAGCAAAAGCTGAGAAGTCACATGGTTATCATAATTTTTATTAATCTGTTTGCAAATGTCTGCATGCATTCAGAAATATGAGCATATGGTTTGTGTGGAGACCGTTAACATACAAGCACATAGATATCCCCATTTTCCAGCACGGGCAGAGCACAAAAAATCTACACATGTGATTTTCAAAGGTGCGTCCTGAATCCTCCTGAAGTTGATGGAAACCACAGCCGTTCAAGCCCTGGAGCAGAGGTCTGTCCTGCATGGGGGACAGCAGCAACTCTTTAGGAGAGCTGCTTTGGAAGTGGGGGAAAAGATTCAGAGCTCTTGTTCTGCTGCTGAACTCCTGGGCGATGTTAGGCAGGTTGCTAATGCCTACATCCACAAAAGGGTTCAAGCCCCTCACTTCAAGGGCAAGAGGAGAGCTTCGTTTTGATTTTAGAAGTGGGATGTTAGTACTATGAGGATAAAGGCACTGAAGAATATGAGGTGCTCAAGTACTGGTGTTACAAGGATAGGATAAATACTTGAAATTGTCAGCATGCTGGTATCTAATAGGGGTATTGAGTCATTAAGCTCAGGTCTGCAAGCCTCCTTGGAGAGCTGGAGGAAACTGTGACTGATATTACATACAAATGAATACAAGTATTCTTTACATTTCCTGAAAAAAGGAAACAGCATCAGTTACCTGAAGCAATGAGGCAAACCAGGACAGCTAAGAAATGAAGGTCTCTGCCCATTTTAAGAGTCAAAGAGCCAGTCCTGTAAGAACAACTCACAACTACGCAATCTCAATTAAGCATTCATTTAGGAAGTTGTCCTAGAAAGCCTTATAGCAAAAGCTGGTTCATACAACTTGTAATCTCTGCATTGGTCTACAGTGCAATCCCTGGTTTTGGCTGAGCCCTGCCCAGATGGAGTACCTGATGGGAGGGACACGTAGGTTCACTACAATCCTATTTCCCAGACCCTCAAGTCAAATAACCTTTCTGCCTCCTTCTGAGAAAGAAAAGTTGTGTTTCCCATTTCTAAGTGAGACATCTAATCACTCAGCTGGGGCAATCCTGGAGTATAGAATCATAGAATCATAGAA
>NW_009211038.1:0-1236 GCF_000690835.1 Fulmarus glacialis
TCTGTCCCAGCCGGAACCAGGACATTCTGTAATGGAAATTCTGTTGTTCTGCAATTGAAGTCCAAGTTGCCCTCTAAAAGTCTTAGACTACTTAATCTGGAAGTATGCGGTTTCTTTTCTTAAAACTGAAGATAATTCAGTTAGAGGAAGAGCCTGTTTTCATGTTTTAGTAGTTTGAGGACAGAGGCCGGTTGGGGGCTGGGGCCCTGAGGGGAGGGGACTGTTTCTGCCCCGTGCCCTTCGCCTGGCACTCACAGCTGGGAATGGACTTTCCAAAATCCTGCTGGAAGGAGCCAGATGTGGGACCTGTGGCCAAGCTGGGGGACAGGGAGAACCCCTGGACCAGCCTCAGGACCTGCGGCAAACGTGCCTTCAAATCAGCTCTTCCCAGCTAGACGCTGCCCAGGAGTCACTTTGAGTGTTGCTGTTCTCCTTCAGGAAGCATGGTACACACCAAGCATGACCAGAGCTGTTCCTGTGCCAGGAGAAAACTTCACGCACTGCTGAGGCTGATGGTGACAGTTCCCACCAGCTGTCCAGCTCAGGAAGATGCAGGTAAGATGCCACAGAGTGGGCACCGACTGGTTGTCACTTCTCTTGCAGGAACAGGATTTAACAGCAGAAGGGAGGCAGGACAAGAGGACCCCTGTCCCAGCACATCAGCCAGCTGGGACAGTCACAATGAAAGCAGAGGAAGAAGGAGATGCAGGTAAGCCAGCTGGGATGGTGCTTCCAAGGTAGCATCTGCCACACAAACACAGAGACAGACAGAGGCATTGGGACGTCATGGAGTGGGTGAGAACAGTGCCTGGGAGAGAGGAGAGCATGGTAGAGATGGTGGAAAAGCCGGGGTGTTGGCAGTGAGGACACTCCTGCTGTGCAGGAACTTGTGATGTCATAGGTGACTGAGTAGGTGATAGGGCAGGAGGAGGACCTGGCTTTTACAGAAGCTTCTGATGTCACTGGTAGCTAAGTAGCTGGCTGGGTATGATGGGACACCTGGCTTATCAGGAGCTTGTCATGTCAATGGTGGCTTTGTAGCTCTTAGGGTAGGAGCATGCACCTGGTGTCCTGGTTTCAGCTGGGATAGAGTTAAATTTCTTCCTAGTGCTGTATTTTGGATTTAGTATGAGAAGAATATTGATAACACACTGATGTTTACAGTTGTTGCTAAGTACCCTGCTAGTCAAGGACATTCAGTTTAAGAAAAAGCAAAACAAAACAAAACAAGTGTTG
>NW_009211039.1:0-11534 GCF_000690835.1 Fulmarus glacialis
ATTATTTAGCATATGAAACGGAATACTCGGCAATTGTTGGTCTTGAGCAATTCTGAATTTTCAAATAGTACTGAAGATACATCTGAGACCCACGCTTCCTTTGAAGAGTCTCGGCTTCCTATGACTGTTGGAAAAAAACAAATATTTGGTTTCAGTAGCTTTAGTGCACTGTCTTCCGTGTGGGCCAAACAAAGTCCCAGGTCCCCGAGCTGTAATTTGCTGGCGGCAAAACCTTGATGTTTCTTCAGCGGAGGTGAAGAAAAGTCTGCCTAAAACCCAGTTTTGTTCCTGGCAGACATCAATGCAAATCTCTTTCAGTATTTTACTTTCTGTCAATAAACTGAATTGTCATCCTGCTGGAATAAATCAGATCTGTATATGGCCTCCTAAAAAGAGCTGCAGGAATTTTTGATTCTTGGCACAAAACCATGCAAAAGGTGCCTGAATCTTTCTTTTAGTTTAACTACACTCATTCCAGAGCACTTGCTCAAGATAAACTCGCCATTTTTTGCTATTGGCCAAAAGCCTATAATTTGGTTTTCAAATACATGATTTGTTGCCAAGCTCCTCTATTTATCTCTCAGTCTTTTATTTTCTTCAGCTATGCAGTAAACATCTCATTACAACTGTCACTGAAAGTTTGCAGCTTGACTTTTGTCCCGGGTATCTATGAGGAAGAATCTTAGACAAATATTTTATGTAGTGTCTAATGCCTGGTGCATTATCCCATGTTGTGTGCTGGGGTTTACTCATTCCAAAAAGCCCACCTCTTCATCTGACTGAAACCCACATTTTCTAATACACATTTTCATTTCACCGTACAAGTCCTTCATTTCCCAAGTATGCAGTTTGCTTGGCTTCTCTTCTCAGATTGTTCTCTGTTCGCCCCTATCTGGTTGAGGGTGGAAAATAGCAGTAACCTCAGAAACTGGCTGTTAGCTAGACTACTTGTTTTCTTAGTTGTAAATGTAATTCTCCTGATTGCTTTGGATATCTCTAGTATGTTTTAGATTGCATCGGTGTGGACTCCAAAATATCAACTATAATGAAGTCCAAATCTAATGTACTATAGAAAATATTTTAATTAAATTTATCTAAGTTTTCATCGTTCGGTTCGTTACTGTTATCTCCTGGGGTCTCGAGATAACTAACTTCCTATTCTTCCCCTCCTCTGCCCCAATGCGTCTTGATTTAGAGATAAATACTTTTTAGCTTTATTTGTTTTGTAAACTTTTCCCTATCCATTGTCTAAATATACTTTTGTTTCCCTTTTAAGCTAATATTCCAAAACATAAACTACTTTTTCTTCTTTTTAAATTAACTGATGTCTTGAGGAGTTTTATTCCTGCCACCATTGATTACATCAACTCCAGCTTTACCTGTACACACACCTGTATGTGCATCTGTCCCCACCTGCACAAGGTTGCTGAAATGTATTTTGCATGATTCGTGCTGTAAATCGCACACCTACATCTAAGGTCTGGGAGACAGGAGTGTCATTAGGTTAGAAAATTCAATCCTACAGCCTAAATGATGTAATGATTTCCAGAAAGCTGTTGAAAATAATACAACTGTGTCCTCTATGATTTATTTTTCTTTCCCAAGATATTGACCTTAATATTACAAAATGAACTTTGTTCTGATAAAGGACGTATTGTCAGTAATGTAAATAAATAAGCCATTTGATGGTGGGATGTGGACTACTGGTCAGTTGACTTTACAAGTTGCAATGTTTTGTTTACGTTTGTTGGAATAACCCAGACCTAGGATACAATACAATTTTCCTATCAAAGCTTTGACATTATGAAACTTCAGGGGCTCTCCTTGTGATATATATTTCCATAGGCACAGAGCAGGATTTTTTTTTATGTCAGCGTCCCTTTATTTTTAGGACATGAGACGATAGAAGTAGTAATAATGTGTGGAAGAAGACCAGGTAAAAATAATAAAAGCCAGGGTCATGACAGAGTGCACCAGTTCGAAGCGGGAGGTAAACGTGGCATTTGGGAGTAAACTACCCACTTAACACTCCAGTAAGGAACAATGAACCCAATGAGAAAAGGACATGTTTTCTGAACCCCTCACCCCCAGCTGGCTTTTAGCTGAGTTACACAAATCATGAGCTTCATAGTAACTTGATGTCAGTGCCTGTTTTTCAGGCTCCAAGCCAAATTGGAGAGAGATTACATGTGGGACCCCAAGGCTTTCTGCTAGTCTGGGAATTTCTGATGATTTGAATTTATCTACCCTTTCTCCCGCTCAGAGGAAAGGCTCCCTCCTTCAGAGGGAAAACAATCCCCAGCATAGAGAGACTAGATGGCCAGGCAGAGAAAAAACTGCTGTGCTTCTGTGTGGACATTTCCAAAAGCTGACTATGTTTAAAAAAAGAAAACAAAACCCATAGACTGGATCCACATTTAGACTTTCCTTAACCGTAATTTGAGAAAGTAAAGTGGTGGTGGGCATTGTCTATGCACTCAAAACTACGGTGCTGGCATGATCTCTTCATAATTTCCAACCAGTTAAAGTTCTCCCCTTGGCTCTGTTTGTCCTCATCAGTGTGAACCATTATTTGTTTGGCTGCGGTTTGAAGTTACTGAACTGGTAATTTTTCCTATATGTGTATTCTTCTGAGCCTTCGCACTTGCATTCATTCTTACACTGTTTTTGTCTAATTAAATCAGACCTATTCAAACTCTGAAATAGAAAAGCAAAGGTCAAAAAATGTCAGACACTCTTAACAACCTCTATTAAGTCTTGTTAAACTGAAAGTGCTCTTGCTTCCAGTCCAGAAACGGCATCCTAGACTACAGTAATTGATTTGACTTCCAAATAGCTACATACTACCAGGAACTCCTCTGAGCAGAAGGAAGGGGATACATGACCTTAACAGAAACTGCTCCTCAGCCCGAGCCCCCATACAGCACTGGGAAAAGGAGTGGTTATTTTATCACACTGTGGAGATTTGAATGTAAAGAGTGATAGAAATGAAGGCCACCGAACTCACTGCATCTTCTGTAGGATTTATTTTTAAGCTGGGGGGAGAGAGCGAAAAGCACCGTGCTGCCTTCCATCAACATATCAAAATTGTGCTCTCTATGTATGGAGTGGTTTGATACCCTGTGAGGGGAGCCAAGCTGTTTGGACCTGAAAAGCAGCTAGTAGGATATTCTGTGAGACTTCATTTAATTTTAATTGGCACAGGCTTTCCTGCGTGTGGAAAATAGCAAGTTAGGCAAATTGAAGGCTCTTCCGCAACAATTTGATATGGATGCTTTCCTGAAAAGTCTGAGATTCAGGGTTCACGTTGCTTTAGACTCTTGTAGCGAGAGGAGAGATCTTGCATCTGGAAGTGATGTCTGTGCTCACGAAGGACACAGGAGAAGAATGGATAGAGGTCTTCTAATGGCTAGAACTTGAGGATGTGCTTCAGTCAGGAGTGGAGAAGATAACCTGATTCTCTTCCCATCCACCCTCATTTTCCCAAGTCTTGAGGTATTTAGTCAGTTACCCCTGCTGCTCTGAGACCAAGAGCATTCCCAGCTTCCCTGACAGAGCATCCCATTGCTGGATGTCACTAGAAGCAGCAGAATTTGCAGCAGGCTTAGAATAGGTCTCCGAAACCAAGCAAGGTGATTGCCATGTATGCGTGAGCAGAGGCTCCGAGGGCCGGCCGGCAGCTGAATGAAGTGAAAGCCTGAGAACTCCTCCTTCCTTTGAAAGCGCATGAGCTCATTCTGTTTCCAAAACGCAGCAGTAACAAACCCATTTTTTCCTTTGTGTAAAGTGTTAACGAATGTGATGAGAACATGGGAATGGCATGAGCAATTCCGTGCTTGGCAAGCTTTAGTCTGCGGAATGAAGATCAAACACGAGTTATGGATTGAAGCTGATAAGAGGTTTAGAAGTAGAGAAGCCTGGGACTTCTTTTTGATCCTGTTGGGGCAGAGGAGAACAATGTACGTACCTGTCTGCCACGAGAGACAGCTCAGGTTGCGTGGGGAAGTTTCATCCCAAAAGAGTCAGACTTGCTCATACGCCTTAGATCATAAGAAAATGCTGGAACACCATTCTGATTATTTAATCTTTTTTTTTGTGGTTTTTGTTTACATTAGATGTAAATCACTACATGTCAAAATGTTTAGTTAAAAATCCTACTTAATAAGATGTGGGGTTAGAAATAGATCTGAACTTTCAAAACTGGTTTTTTTTTTTCCCTTGGATTTGATTACTAGGCACTTTTATGGAGTTAGAATTATATTTCAGTGACACGAGTAATGAAAAACCTGAACTTAGATCATTCAAGCTTTGGAAAACAGGGGAACACATTTTTCTGAAACACGAAGTTGCTTTTCAGATCTTTGAAGCCGCAACACAGCACTAAGGCAATAAATTCTCTGTGATTCTCAAGACTAGCAGGAACGGCAAAAACATTGCTAGTTGTTTTCAGAAAAAGGGGTGATAAATTCTGAAGGTCTGTGGTGTTTGTATTACCACCCTCCTTGGTGTTTTTACTAGATGGTGGTGGGCTGTTGGAATCCCTGGGAATGTGCTAAATTACCCAGATACTGGAATCTTTTTCCACTGGAAGTAGTGACAGCAGAGAAAGGAAAGACTGAATACATCTAAGAAAATAATTTTTAGCCCCAGCAGCCAGTGAGGTGTGAGAATGACTGGAGTAAAATAAAAACGTTTTCTGACAGGAAAGGAACGGATTGGTTATGTGCAGAAGTAAATCAACTGGAGGGAAGTTGAGTATATGGTGAGAATCAGCTACGTGGAAAGCGGTGCTCCCTAAATGACCTTTAGATCCTCATAGCTAAAGGTTCATCAGTTTAAAATTACTCTCTTGGATGAAAATGGCAAACCTCGCATGCACGTCTGAAAATATAAAAGAGTATTTAAAAGTAGCTTTCTGAGCACTTGGATAGAGAGGTGTTTGTAAAGAGGAAACCAGCTTGATAAATGAGAAATGAAGCTGCCTCATCCAAGCATGTATAATAGCTATTGCCATTCAATACGGCTGAAAGGTTTTTCCTGCAGCTAATGGAAAATGCAGCTTCTAGGATGTCACTAATTTTGACAGAGACCTCAATGTCTTCAGTTAAGTCTCACGCTTAAATGGGATGTGCAAATATTCCTTCACAGTCTCTTTTGTTTTCTTGGGTGTTAAATCCAAAATTAGTGGCCCTTGGTGCTAAGACCATATTACTGATAGTTGTTTGAAAGGTTGCCTGTGGTTAACCTAGTTTCTGTCTTGACTATAAACAATCCCACCATGTGATCCAATGTCTTTTCCTCCTACCCACATCCTTGGCAAAAGTCATCTTCATTATGAGACCCTAGATTTTTTTTTTTAAATTTAAAAATTAAACAAACAAAACCCCAAACAAAACCCACACAACTTAGTTCATTTTCTATTCTTCTCATCCTGCATTATATATAACATTTCCTTATATTCCATTTGATCATAAATGGAGTTGTAGGTGCCATGGCGTAGTGACTGGCTAAGGCTCAGGTTCACACGTGATTTCCACCCTTGTGTCTAAGGGTCCACTGAAATCAATACAATTTCAGTAGCGTTAGGAGCCTTAATACTTTTAATCTGGCCCTAAGTGTTCATGCGTTATAAAGGACAATAAAGTCCAAATATTTATTATAAGGTGTCAAAACATGAATGCTGTGGGATGGTTTGAACCAGTGTAAGCTCTTTGAAGCCACTGGCGTGATGTTACTTTCATGGGGTGTATCTGGCTTATCACCCGATATTTTTGCAAAGAGAGGGTCATGACAACCAACTTCAGACCCCTTTTAATCCTTCTATTCAAACTCTGCACTCTGGAGTGTGTTTATTTTGTTTCATTTTTGACTCAATTATCTATTGTTTGTGCAGTTCAGACATACCATTATGAATACAGCATTAATATGAAATGCTTGTTACTTCATGCGTGCTGAGCACACAATGTTAAATTATTGCATGCATTGTAAAGTGACAAGTTCAGTATTATTGAGAGGCTCTGCTCCACTTGTTTTTTTACTTTAATCAAAAAGCAGAGCTATCTCAATCAAAACATGTTTCTTAAATTTAAAAATACAATGTACAAGATTCATCTGCCTTTCTCTGAAGCCTGGGGTGGGATTCTTGGAAATGTTAGACCAATTATTTCTAAGTGGTTTAAGAAAAGGAGCCACATACAGCAGCATTTAGCTCTTAGTCTTTTCCATTCAGAAGTTTTATGCAAGGCCTCAACTAAGAGCATGAGTGTAGAGCACCAGCACAGGTTAGATGTATTCTGGAGCGTAATGATTAAAGTTTTAGTTAGACATGTAACTGCTAAGAGTAGGAACAAGGTGTCCTTTTTTTGCCTGCTGATAAGTAGAGGGGCTCTGCATAGGGGCAGCTGAGGGGGAACCAGAGAAGCTCAAAAAAATCAGGTGTGTCCCATGCATCAGAATATCTTACCACGACCCTTCTTGCAAAGCAAATCTCATGTCAGTCCCTGCTGCAGAGTGATATAAGAAGTGGCAGGGTGTGACTTCATTGCCCCAGTTTTGTTGATACATTTATTATTTGCTTTTAAACAAGACCTAGCTACTTTTCTGGATTTTCCTCTGCCTCTCATTTTCTTTGCCTGCCTTTCTAGAGCAGGATACAGACTGGTTTTCTGTTTCACACACTGCAGGGGACAGTGCTGCATTGTCACTCGTTGGTAAGCGTGTTGTCCATAATTCTCTGGCCGACGGTTTTCTTTGTTAGGGGTCCGAATGAGATGTAAATGTATTTTAGGAGATGAATGTAAACTTTCCTTGTGATGTAGCAAGGATCTATAAGTTCACCAAGGAATGCTGTTTTCCCTGCTTCATCCTTCTGACATGACAGGGACCTTGTGTTAAAGCAAAGTATGTTTTGCTGCTTGCATGAGTTGCATGCATGCACAAGTTCTTAAATATGCACTTAATCTGTACATTAAATATTAAAGTTCCTCATAACAACTGGGTTACTGGGTTTTAAAATGCATGTCTCAAAAGCACAAACTGGTTCTTTCAGTGACTGCACTTTTATTGGCTTGTTATGCAAAGAAAAAGATAGCAAGCTTTGTTACAGCCCCTGCCTGTCTAGGAAATCTGTGAGTTGATAGGTTTGATATCCCAGGTTTTGTTCAGACAGTGCTCTTGCAATTCAAATAATTACATTGCCCAATAAAACCAGAGAGAAAAACAATTTTCAGAAACAACAATCTGAGTTGGCCAGAGGGTAACTACTTTTATTATACACAGAGGAAACATGAAACCTGCTTGTATTCCAGGAAAAGAAAGGGATCAGTATTCTGTCATATAGATGTAAGACTAAGAAAACAAGCTTGGCCTCAGTTTTCTTAGAAGTCAGCACAGGATGTTTTTTCTCCATAAATATAATGGATGGGGCTCTACACAGTCGCAAAAAAGGATTTAGTATTTGTCAGTATGTTCTAGCGGCAAACAGGGAAAAATTCTTAGAATTAAGACTAGTGAAATATGCTTTCAGGGTTAAACCTGTTCATCCTGTGTTATACTTGGATGAATGCAATCGGGTTGACTGCAAAGGAATTTGAGAACTAGTGTTACAGCTTTGGCACTGGAGTAAGACCTCGGTCTTCTACAGTCTAGAGCCAAAGTCACCTGGGTCTAGTTTGTCCAGAGACTTTCCCCACACTGCCTCTTGAAACAGGCTTCTAACAAGTTTTAATTGTCTTGATGAAAGGTTGGCCTTTTCGTGCAAAGTAACAGCTGAAAAAAATGCCAGACTTCTTCACAGCAGATCTAACAGGTAATCTTAAATGGATTATTTGTGAACGGTAACCTTAGGAAATCAGGAGCAATTATCCTTCATTATCAGCCCGATCACCATTGTGTCAGTGGTCATTCTCAGAAATATCCAGCAGGGCTGAACCCTGACCGCTACACAAAGTAGCAGTGCAGTTCTTGCCTCAAAGAGGTTACAGTTCTGGTTAATGACATTGATGCACAGATTTGGGTGGGGGAAAGTTGTGTGATTATATGAACATGTTTTCTTCTCTGCTAACAGTACACACAAAGTAGCTTTTCATCTTCCTGGCTGCTTTGAGTAGGAATATGACATGCTTACAACTGAAGATGCATTAAGGAAGAGGACCAATAGAAGGACCTGCAAAAATGAGGCTGGGGATGACCTAATTGATACAATGATGGAGGGAAATTATTTTGGCAGCTGGTGTTCCCAGCAGCATTGACAAGTGAGTGCAAAGTTACAATGACAATGTGGTTTAATATCCTGGCACCAGCTTTGGTAGCCTAGTCTAAAAGGACGTGCAGAGGGGGGTCACTCAAAGTGGAAAAGAAAACGGGGAAAAAAATTGTTTGCAGTTTGACTAGAAGGATCCTTTCAATTTCAGCTGTCCCTGGACATCCATGTAGAGATGTCAGAAAAGACAGATGAAGAAGTGAGAATAGATGGAGGGAGATAAATAGGTCAGTAGAAGTGAGGTACATTTGCAACTCATCGGCACGCAGGGCACAATGGCAGCAGAGGGACTCGGACAACAGACTTGGAGGGAGGTATTTTGCAGGGGGGCAGGGGCTGGAGGCTGATGGAGGAGGTAATCCAGAGGAGGCAGTCTGGACAACCTAGATTTGAATGATCTGAACCACCAAACATTCCAGTGTTGCAGATTCTCTCCTTGATTTTTTTTAATGAAATTACAGGCATTGAGCCCAGCAGCTGAAAAGCCTGCTGAATGAGTTTCTCTGTAGATAGAAGGGAAAATCTGTAGTCTGAGAAAAACATTATATGTGACAGCTTTGACAGAGGGCTCGTGAAATCACAGGGAACATGGACAGAATACAGCACTTGGGTTATCCTGTCTGCCCACCTTCATTTTGCTACCACTAACTGCCTCAGTCTTAGCCAGCCAGATTCTGGGTAGAATCACAAAAAATATAACCATATAAACATTCTCTGCTAGGTGAACTTTGTATAGAAAAGCCCCGAAATATCACACTTAATTACCTGAAACCGCTGATGCTGCCTGCATCTTAAGAGAGTGGCTATCATCTTGCAGTGTGTGATTCAGGGTAAGATTAGATTTGCTGTAGATAAGCAGCCGGTAAGCTGACCACAATCCTGTAGTACGCGGATGCTTCAATGGCGTGCTGCCACATGCTTGGCGCTGGTGGATGGCGATTATAGATCCGCCTGGAATACAATCGTGTTGTGGTTAGATCTGTTTCCTCAGAAGGAAACCAAATAGAGGGTGAGAGTAACAGAAAACTGCCTTTAAAATAACCTTTGACAGTCTGCAGATTTCTGTGACATCTTAATGTTCACATTGCACAATAAAGGGAGTAGACTATAGCTATTAATTTGGGCGGAACTATTGGTAGGGGTTTTAACCCTTGCTCCGTGATGTAGCGGATGCTAAAGCTGCAGGTACCTGTGTATTGTTGTTTGTTCCTGCTTTGGCTTGGGAAGTGCTGCTAACGTGTGCTCCTGGGCAGAGCTGGGCCCAGGGGACGCGAGCGGCGAGGAACAGGAACTCTCAAGTATGGCAAGAGCCCAACTGGAATCCCCCGCTGGAGAGGGTCCAGCAGACGTGCAAGGCACCGCTTCCCTGCGGTGTTTCTGATTGCCGTACACACTGAGGACTCTCTTCTGCAGAATTTTGCCTGCATCAGGCATCTTTAATATTTCTGCAAAATGTCTTAGGTGGCAGAGAGGAATGCTTCTTGCTTCAGACTCTTCTCCTGAGATGAGGCGATGAAAGAATGACATGCCCAAGATACTGCCATCCTTCTTTTAAATGTAAATCAAGGTGGTTAATGTATTTGCATAAGAGATGTCCATCTAGTAAATCAGGCACCAAGGTGTTGTTCAAGAGAAGCATTTTCTAGCAATCTGGCTTTGAGATGAAATGGATAATTGTAGCTAGACCTGCACGCAGAAGAATAATGGCAGTGCTTTCCAAGTCAGTGGCAGGTATTGGTCTCCTTTTATGGATCAAGAAGCAGCCTCGAGTTATTACCAAGATGGTGGACTTGACTAACAATTGATCAATGCATTCCTTCAGTTAGAGGCATCTGTAAGACTCCGTGAGGAAGCATTGGCAATTTGCTGCTATTTGCTATTACTTCTACTTTGCGTAACCTAATAGTTGTCTGACCAGTTCTCCTTAGGCTCCCCATCAGATATGTATATAGGAGTCATAAGCCGTGTACTCTTGGGCAGATAGGTTATGATGGAGATATACCAAATCAGGTGTAGTGACAATAACACCCATTACTGATTTTTTTCCATTGATTCACACTTACACTTTTGCATGGGAAATCCCAGCAGAAGAAAGCCCTTGGTGCAGAAAAATGATTTGCACAGAATCACTCTCAGATTTTACTTGAATTCGGAAATTGAACTTCCCGGGAAACTCTGGTGCCAGCAACTGGTTGGAAATATGTCAGTGATGTTTCTCAGTCAAGAGTGCAGTAGCTTTGAATCTGCTTAGGGAGCACAGGCAAGTCAAAGGGGACACTGGTAATTTCAAGTAGATACTGGATTCAGTATTTCCTTACTAGGCTCACTCATTAAGAGGAATATGTACTGAACTCAGAAGCTATTGACCTGAGGCACCTCTAGTATTTTAATAATAGCAGCTGTAGACAATATAAGAAAGCCTTGTTTAGTGTTTTTTAAATATTAATCTCTCTCCTTGGAAGCATATCTGATGATATCTAAAATATTTTCTTAACCGAATAATATGAATAATTTTAACTGGAAGAAAAATCTAGTACAGTAAATCCCTGTACGTGAGACTTAGTGAATGACCTCACAGGGGAGCAAACGCACTTGCTTTCACCTTTGCTCTGCATGAGTTTTCAAAAAACCTTTACATTCCAGTCAGCCAAATTCAACTGAATACATCTGTCAGTATTTGGTCTTGGCCATCTCTTCTCTTATTTCATTACCTCCTGGGCTCAATAAACCACAATCTCTAAAGAAAAAGCTAGTGAAAAGGGCAGTTAGAGACGTCTGGTCAGTTATAAAGAACAAGAGGCTATTAGATGACCTGCCAAACATAATAGCTGGTTAATTCTTTTTTTCCAAGGCTACCTGGGAGCTTACGTGTCTCTTCTACTGCATAAGTCATCCGATGAAAACAAGGCTTTCTTCACCAGCATAGAAGTAGTTGTACCTAATAGTCCAGATACTCCAGATATAGAGAGAGTCCTGTCACCCCCTGTGTTGTTATGTGTAGTTATGCTAAGAGGATGAATATACTGTAAAAAGTCCACTTTTGTGGAACGCTGCATAATATTCTGCTTTGAGTCAAAATTCAGAGAAATCTGACAGGCTATAAAGTACAATTAAAACTGAGCACATCAGTAATAAGAAGGCACAAAGCATGCATAATCATGAGATAAATGACCTCAATGGACAGATGATGATAAGCCAAGGAGAAACCAAGGTCAATTATCAGAACTTCTAATTTTAATGCTATAATTAATAATGAATATTTCAAGAAAGAGTG